>NC_064642.1:176742400-177045430 GCF_023864345.2 Schistocerca serialis cubense
CCCAGCCATACGTTAACGCGCCTAACAGCCGCATTAAAGTGAGGCCAATCATGACGCCGAAACAGCTGCACGAAATGCTCATTAGTGCCACCAGTTTGAGTAGCTATCTTTACCAGTTCACCACCTACATCATACTCCCCGTCCCTATCAGGACTGTTCCCTGCTCCACCCACTACACGACCTGATCCTCCTTCGTAAAATTCTTACGTAACTCACCTATGCTGTCAGCACTTGAGCCCACCCTGCACTAGGCTTCACAATGAGGGTGACCTGGTACTCACTCCCCAACACTTCCTGCAACTGCTGGCCCACACCTCTACTGTGAGAACTATCACCAGCAAAAACCTCTTCTTTCTGTTAGACTTTGCATTTAACCCAGGCATCCTAACTGCTGAGGCCTTCTGCATGTTCTCTACATCTACAGCTACACGAGGCTCCTCTCCACTCTACTCTGACAGTTGGTCAAATCTATTGCATATACGCAAAGTAAAACTGTCTGAATACCTCCTCTTCCTAGCTGCCTTCTTGCCAACTGCCAGTTCCCACTCCCACCACCCTTCAGCCTCCTCAACCTATCTGGTTCCTCCTTTGCGCATTGTAACTGCACCTGAGGGGCACAGATCTTACTCCCCTGCTCCTCTATCAACTTATTTCTACTACAGATTCTGCATTCCCAGGAGAGGATCTCACTAAAATGACCACTGGCTTCCCCACTTCATTCCCCCCCGATGAAAATACTTTGAACAAATCCCACACCGTAATCCACTACTCACAAACCTATGGCAGAGCCCACACTTCTCAATCATGGTAAAATTTTACAGTCACTGAGAAAAACTATACGTCTACTTCACCAAAGTTTATTTACACCAATAGAACTATTTAGAGAAATAACAATAATGGTCTCGAAATTCTCTGCCTACTAAGAAAGCAACTACTTGTATTAATACCACTACACCATAGCTGATATCAATACCAGTAGGCTGAAGCTAACCAAGTATAGCAACCGCTTCAGACGATACTATGTCCCTTCTTTTGGATTTAAAGGAACAAAAATCGCAACAAAAGCGTGAATACTTTGTAATGAGGACTTATTGCTGAAACGGGAGTAAAGGAATGAAAATATAAATAACAGAATCATCATCTGTGGCAGTACAGTAAAAATCTGAGTGTAGACTAGAATCGTGTCCTGATACACTAATGTTCTGTGAAAGGAATAGAATTATCTCCACACAATGTATACTGTTACTTTGTAATGACGTTAGGTATTCTCTCATATTTTAGATGTTACAGACAAATATTAAATGTAATTATGCTTTCTGATGATTTTCAAGTAGCTCCAATGGTCATATTTCCTTTTAGGAGGTCGTATAATCAAATATTGATTTGCGATGAGGAGCTTTGTTGAGAAACGATAAACTTCATTTAAAACCTCCACAAAATGTATTAAAGAAAACTAATAAAATGAATAAACATACATGAAGAGAAAGGTTAAAGCATCAGCTCCTACTAAATTCAAATCGTATTTCGGCACACATTTCCAGTTGTGTCGATATCTTCAAATCAAATACTGATTCCACATATTGAATAGGAATTAAGTCAGTCAGATTTCTGAAGTTAATATTGCCAAAATCTTTGGAACTATCTAAAGTGTAGATTATTAAAAATTATCTTGTTTTTAAAGCTGACAAGAGTCCTTATCATTGAAGTGATTACTATAAAACGGCTACAGAAAAAGTTACTAATATTTACGAATAACACATTGATTATTTTAACCTATTTTAACCCAAAATAAAACATTTTCAATCTTGCCAACTTAAGTTAATGCACTTTTTTGCCTTTTGCAAGACTAACAGCTTTGAACAGTACACGTTGATTTTGGTTTCACTGGACTCACCATAACTGCTGCCAAATCTGACACTGCACAGTTCATCGTATAGTGCGAAATGAGAGCTCAGAGTGGTCAATACACACAACACAGTTCTTCGTGTATGAAATCCCTATCGAATGAGTGATCAGAAAGTTCAAAAAACAGTACGAATAACTACTGTGGAGCTTAACTGATAGGTCACGTACATTTTTTCGAAGTGTTTCGAGGTGGAACGGAAGTCTTGTATTCTGGACATTGAACACTGAAATTCAAAAAATTAGTCTTGTTTCGAAGTTTAATACTTCATTCAGGAAAATATTTCTCTGGCGATCAGAGATATAGTATTCCTTATAACAGTTTATAATTAATTTTTGCCAAACTGCTTGAATATGTTCCGATTATTCAATCTAATAATGCAACACATTAAATGAAAAAAGATCATACCACGAAGTATTATATATTGACGCTCAAATTACGAAACTGAAAGCTAGATCTACTTCTGTACATCACAAGATACCTTTCGTTTTGTGGCTGAGAGCACTTCATGCGCTATTACCGCCTCTGATCTTCCCTGTTCCATTTATGAAAGTTGTGTGCGAAGAACTACTGTCCTTGAGATTCTGTATGGACTCCACTTCCTATGTTCTTCTTCTTTCACTTCGTAAGATGGGGAAAGTAATTCTTCACTGTCTCGAGGCGAAATTGGATGTTATTGCAGATACCTACCGTTCATTATAAACCGACCCTGGTGACTGCGTTTCGAACTATGATAGTTGCAAAAGTCGAACAAACACGATTGCACTTTGCGAAGTAAGTACAGTTCTTTATGTTTTGAAGGTACACCTCGTCATTTATTTAATTCGTAATTTTATTTATGTGAACAACGCACTCCCAGTACTAACATCTCTAATTTAAATAGTTCAAACATACACAACTCAGCTAAAACAGTGGTACATGGGTCGAAGAACGGAAAGGGTGGTCTACTATTGACGATCAAATTACGAAACTGTAGCCTACATCTACTTCTGTATATAATCAGACACCTTCCGTTGTGAACTGGGATTACTTATTTCGTATTACCGCCTCCGATCTTCCCTGTTCCATTCATGAAAGTTGCGTGCGAGGAACAGCTGTCCTTGAGACTCTGTTTCAAACGACTCGGAACCCATTTCATAGGACTGCATCGTACAGTGTTTGTGAGCTTTTCTGTGGCTTACGCGGTTTCTGTCCAGAATATCCCTGGATTGTGGTTCTGTGCGATATGCATCTTGATGGCATTGTAACAGAAAGTATTTCACGAAATGCTGCTTCCAGGGACCTGCGGTCATATTCTGAGGATTAAGGGGCGTTCATGACGTAAGAGATTCTCTGCCCCAGCAGGCTATCTTTAAACGAAAAGGATAATAGCCAGTCAAGTGCCAAAAGCAACAATGCGTCTGTAAACCATTCATGCAGCTTTCTACATAATAAATGTCGACAACTTTGAGTTTTAAGACAATCGAAAACCAGTAACATTAAGTGAAATATATGTGAAGCGATAGTATGAACAGAAAACAAAGTAGCACAACTACTGCAAATGGAGATGCAAAAAAAATATTTATTTCTGAATTTGCTCCACGTTGCAGGATTGGGGCCTTCATACAGTTTATCGAACGAGTCATTTTTCGAGAATTAAAACTTCACTGCGCACACATATTACATCAGCTGTAAACCGAAATTATAGCCGAAATCGGCCATTACATGTCAAAACTTCCAGTCTTATTAACATCGTCTTTAGTAATGTTTTTTTCAGAATTAACTACAACTCGTCACCGTTTGTGATGATTGCACGTTTGTTATTTCGTGCCGATTTATAATCGCCTAGCGATTTACCTACAGGCAGTGCACAATTCTAATAATTGTTTGTAGCATTGCAGAGGTAGTGTACCTGTGGCAAGACAGGATAACGAAACAAGTAAACATTGAATACCGTGAGGTGTAAGGGAATATTTTCATCGTGAGACCGACTTAGTCTGGTGCATACATTACTATGGAAAATTTAATTTATGTGTTCCAGTTATATCACGGCACTTAACAAAATTTATCATAAGCAACAATTCCTACTTGCTTTACAGGATGCAAACAAACTAAATAGCTTGACCAATGTGGACATTCAAAGAAACTCTTTTGTATCAGAGATTTGCTATCATTTTCAAAAGTTGCACAGTGTTGGCAGTTAATATACATAGAATTAAATTACGCTCATTACTACAAAAGTAAAATCCATCAAGGACACCAAAAAAAAAAAAAACATGTGCCCAGAGATGAGGTTTAGTGTGTGTGTGTGTGTGTGTGTGTGTGTGTGTATGTGTGTGTGTGTGTGTGTGTGTGTGTGTGTATGTGTGTATGTGTGTGTCTTTGTGTGTGTGTGTTAGTACTTGGTATTTAGCGCAGTTTTAGAGGAATGCCTGTTTGTTCAAGGTAAGGGAATCATTAAAATTAAAAAAAGGGTTGTTCGCTAAATTACTTCGTTCATTTAAGATGATGTGGGTAATTTATGGTTATGGATAAAATCTGAAATTAATCCAGAAGTTGCATCTTTATTCCCTTTTCTAAAGCGTGTAGTACGTGGATGTTGGTCTGTAATGGAATCACTATTTTGCGCAAGGTGTGCCGTTAAAGTGCACTTATTTCAATTTTTTAAACAGAGTGAGCGTATATGCTCTCTGTGTAGGTGTGTGGCAGTGCAAAGTTTCTTCCTGTTTCCCCGGTGTAACAGCAGGAGCAGCTATTACAATTTAATTTGTATAGTGTATTTCAGTTGCCCCTGCTGCTGTCGTTGCATGCAGCTCACGATGTTATAGTTGGCCTTCGTAAGCCACATGTAGGATTTTCATGCTACATTTTTGACAAGTTAGGTTGGCTGTTCTTGCATTATTAACTATTTTTCTGCTTTTGTGGAAACCTATTATCACATCTGTGGTATAAACAGCTTTGCGAGTTGATATGTTAACGAGAAAAGGCATAGACCATTTAATTTCTTGTGCTAATGAGGACTGGTTTGTTGATATTCTTTTAATAGCTTTAATTTTTGCATCTGCTTTGTCAACTACGAGTGGGTCAAAAACATAATTGTGACTACGTTCTTGGAGTGTTAAGTTCTTTAGTTTTTGTACCAGGTTCCACCTGAATTCTGTTTTAACGGTGCGGTACTAATCTAAAGAATGCTATGATTTATTGTTTAAATGACGTCTGATGTTATTGGTTTCTCATAAATTTAGAATTTATGTTTGTTGTATTGACACTATTGTTTGTATTAAGAAACTTCGCAAATAGGATATTTCATATAGGTGCAATGTGATATTTTTACTCAGATAAGTAATTGGTTTTAACTAATAAACAGTAACGAGACACTTTTAAATTGTTGAACTATACCCAAAATTTTATTTATCAAAATTCCCCACTGTGTCCTTAACACTGTCTACTCGCAGAATGAGCGCACCTGACATGAATCAGCATTGACTTACCACTTTTTAACTGCTGAATGCATTAACGAAGCTTTACCGGCGAATCACTTAAATATGCAAATTTAAAAGTTTCGACGTGTTTCATTGTTTGATAGTGAGTTCTGCATTAACAATTTCTGAAATAATGAAATACAACAATCTCAAAGATTGATCTGTGATTCAGCACAATGTACAAATTTTAGCAATCATCTTACTACAGATCGAATACAACGTTATGGGTGGCATTTAACATTCCTATCTCCACCCTGACACAGAAATTCAAGTCAGCTACTGTTTATTTGCTTAGATAATTATTCACATCTACCTGATCGGCAACAACGTTTGAAGCGTATTTGCGTTCAGGAACATATTCAGTATGTTTATCTTGGTTGTAGATATTGACATCATCCTCAGAATCGTATCAATCGTCTCTGATAAACATTGTCCTGGGACAAACACCGCATGCTTTACTACTACTAGCATTCATGTTTTGGGCACTCACCCCAGTTTACATGCACAAGTCCTGACAAATTTCTCACTAGCGAGAATCGGAAATTTGAGCTGTAGCTGACATTTCTCGCTTTCTCGTGGAACTGTCAACAAATGTGAATGAAGCACATAATTTCCCTTGTTTTAAGCTCAATAACTGCATTTCTCCTCCACTGACGCTTCCTTTATTTACAGCCGAAGGCTTTAATTGTGATGTGAGTCTGTAGAGAGTAAAATATTACGATTCGCCAGACGGGTGACTTAGCGGTTCCACCGTGTGACATTTCGTAATACTCGTCCATATCCCCCGCCCCCCCCCCCCCCCCCCATGAACCATGGGCCTTACCGTTGGTGGGGAGGTTATCGTGCCTCAACGATATAGATAGCCGTACCGTAGGTGCAACCGCAACGGGGAGGAATCTGTTGAGAGGCCAGACAAACGTGTGGTTCCTGAAGAGGGGCAGCAGCCTTTTCAGTATTTGCAGGGGCAAGAGTCTGGATGACTGACTGATCTGGCCCTTTAACATTAACCAAAACGGCCTTGCTGTTTGGTACTGCGAACGGCTGAAAGCAAGGGGAATCTACAGCCGTAATTTTTCCCGAGGGCATGCAGCTTTACTCTATGATTAAATGATGATGACGTCCTCTTGGGTAAAATATTCCGGAGGTAAAATAGTCCTCCATACGGATCTCCGGGCGGGGACTACTCAAGAGGACATTGTTATCAGGAGAAAGAAAACTGGCATTCTACGGATCGGAGCGTGGAATGTCAGATCCCTTAATCGGTCAGGTAGGTTAGAAAATTTAAAAAGGGAAATGGATAGGTCAAAGTTAGATATAGTGGGAATTAGTGAAGTTCAGTGGCAGGAGGAACAAGACTTTTGGTCAAGTGAATACAGGGTAATAAATACAAAATCAAATAGGGGTAATGCAGGAGTAGGTTTAATAATGAATAAAGAAATAGGAGTGCGGGTAAGCTACTACAAACAGCATAGTGAACGCATTATTGTGGCCAAGATAAACACGAAGGCCACGCCTACTACAGTAGTACAAGTTTATATGCCAACTAGCTCTGCAGATGATGAAGAATTTGATGAAATGTATGATGAGGTAAAAGAAATTATTGAGGTAGTGAAGGGAGATGAAAATTTAATAGTCATGGGTGACTGGAATTCGACAGTAGGAACAGGAAGAGAAGGAAACGTAGTAGGTAAATATGGTTTGGGGCTAAGAAATGAGAGAGGAAGTCGCCTGGTAGAATTTTGCATAGAGCATAACTTAATCATAGGTTGGTTCAAGAATCATGAAAGAAGGTTGTATGCATGGAAGAACCCTGGAGATACTAAAAAGTTTCAAATAGGATATATAATGGTAAGACAGAGATTTAGGAACCAGATTTTAAATTGTAAGACATTTCCAGGGCCAGATGTGGACTCTGACCAGAACCTATTGGTTATGAACTGTGGACTAAAACTGAAGAAACTGCAAAAAGGTGGGAATTTAAGGAGATGGGACCTGGATAAACAGAAAGAAACAGAGGTTGTACATTCAGGGAGAGCATACGGGGACAATTGACAGGAATGGGGGAAAGAAATACAGTAGAAGAAGAATGGGAAGCTCTGAGGAATGAAATAGTGAAGGCAGCAGAGGATCAAATAGATAAAAAGACGAGGGCTAGTAGAAATCCTTTGGTAACAGAAGGGATCCGACAAAACTCTACCATCTGGTGAGCAAGATGTATGAGACAGGCGAAATTCCCTCAGACTTCAATAAGAATATAATAATTCCAAACCCAAAGAAAGCAGGTGTTGACACATGTGAAAATTACCGAACTATCAGTTTAATAAGTCACAGCTGCAAAATACTAACGAGAATTCTTTACAGACGAATGGAAAAGCAGTGGAAGCTGACCTCGAGGAAGATCAGTTTGGATTCCTTAGAAATGTTGGAACACGTGAGGCAATACTGACCCTACGACTTATCTTAGCAGAAAGATTAGGGAAAGGCAAACCTACGATTCTAGCATTGGTAGGCTTAGATAAAGCTTTTGACAATGTTGACTGGAATACTCTCTTTCAAATTCTGAAGGTGGCAGGGGTAAAATACAGGGAGCGAAAGGCTATTTACAATTTGTACAGAAAACAGATGGAAGTTATAAGAGTCGAGGGGCATGAAAGGGAAGCAGTGGTTGGGAAGGGAGCGAGACAGGGTTGTAGCCTCTCCCCAGTGTTATCCAATCTGTATTTTGAGCAGGCAGTAAAGGAAACGAAAGAAAAGTTCGGATAAGGTATTAAAATCCATGAAGAAGGAATAAAAACTTTGAGGTTTCCAGATGACATTGTAATTGTGTCAGAGACAGCAAAGGACTTGGAAAAGCAGTTGAACGGAATGGACAGTGTCTTGAAAGGAGGGTATAAGAATAACATCAACGAAAGCAAAATGAGGATAATGGGATGTAGTCGAATTAAATCGGGTGATGCTGCGGGAATTAGATTAGGAAATGAGACACTTAAAGTAGTGTAGTAAAGGAGTTTTGCTATTTGGGGAGCAAAATAGCTGATGATGGTCCAAGTAGAGAGGATATAAAATGTAGACTGGAAATGGCAAGGAAAATGTTTCTGAAGAAGAGAAATTTGTAAAATCGAGTATAGAAGAGTATAGAAGCTTTCGAAATGTGGTGCTACAGAAGAATGCTGAAGATTAGATGGTTAGATCACATAACTAATGAGGAGGTATTGAATAGAATTGGGGAGAAGAGGAGTTTGTGGCACAACTTGACTAGAAGAAGGGATCGGTTGGTAGGAAATGTTCTGAGGCATCAAGGGATCACCAGTGTAGTACTGGAGGGCAGCGTGGAGGGTAAAAATCGTAAAGGAAGACCAAGATATATATACACTAAGCAGATTCAGAAGGATGTAGGCTGCAGTAGGTACTGGGAGATGAAGAGGCTTGCACAGGATAGAGTAGCATGGAGAGCTGCATCAAACCAGTCTCAGGACTGAAGACCACAACAGCAACAACATCCTCAATTTATTCCTGCAGACACTCTTATTATAGCCGGTTACAGATGATAGTTTAGGATTCGACTCAGATAATTTCTACAGCAGAAAAGAGGACAGTAAAAAATTAATGAATGGGACTGTTTACAGGTAATCTGTATTTGTAAATTGTTTTTAACATCGTTGGCGAAAGGTTTTCGTTTTCATTATAAACAATATTTCTAATGCATGAAGTTACCTTACGTGCCATGGCATGGCCTAACACTTTTTGCTCCTATTAAAATGAAAACACTCCTACACTGTTGTTCCTACTTGGCAGTCACTAAACAGTCCTTCCATAACTTAATAATTCCCTCTTGTACTTCCCAATAGTAAGCGTGAGTCAAAAGCACAGTGTCATCTAAAAACTGAAGGAAAAAGATACAACATCTGCACCTCATGATGTTTCTGTTTAGTGGTTAAACAAAGAGCTATACATTTTGGCACCTCATAAATGACAGAAGAGGGGCAATAGCTGAATTTGCGGACAAAAAGCACCTTGAAGAATACGTAGACACATCAATACGGATATGATAGTTTAAAAACTTCCATGTAACGACAACGAACTGCCACTAGAACGAAACAACGAAACTCTTATCCTGGATATCAAGGTGGTGCACCGTCAAGAATTTGAGAACAAAAGCAGAAATCTATCACCCAGTAGTCACACGGAGAACATTATGGTGGAACGTTTCATTTACAACAGTGGCTACCACCATCCACTAGCGGGCATCATCATCCACATAGTAACCGGAGATGCAGAGCTGGATTGCCAGAAGAATCATGTGAGAAAGTCTGATTATTTTATTAATTAATGCCAATTAATCAATTCTGTAGTAGTGATGTGATTTTTCTACCGGTGCGACGGATAAACTACACAGTAGTGAAATATCTTTCAGGATTTGATACTTCAAAAGTAATCATGGTACTCTGAAGGAAACTTTATATATTGCTGTGGTGGCGAGTGCCAGCATCGAACATAATGGCGCAGATTTGTTGGCACGGATTAAACACTTTGTGGCACTATTAGCGATAATACCTGTATTTATCTCATCGAACTTCTTTGTCTACTTCTACTCAATACGACTTCCGTATCACCAAGCTGTTCAATGTAACATCCATGTAAATGTTTTATTCAATATTTACGACAATTTAGCTAATTATAATTAATCTATGGATGTAATGTCAAAAGGAATGTGCTGGAAAAGAATGAAAAAGTGACAACTCTACTTATAATACTGGTTCATGCATAAGGCATGTAGGTTTGTCATCATGTAAAACATGGAGAGAAGCCCCTCTGCAACAAAACTGTCTTGACGGGTATAGAAAAGGCGGATCTGACGGTCGAACTGCAAAGCTCCTTTCGTGGCTTGAGTCACTGGCTAACAGGCAAAGTGAGCACCTCTTCTTAACTGCAAGAGGCTAGAAGAACTGCAAGATTATGTAGTACAGCATCAGAAGTGGAAGTAATTTGCTTATTATTCATGATATATTTTGGGTAGCTCTTCACCACTAAACTCTGACGCTAAGTAGAGAATTATCAGAGATTGTCACATAGCAGGACCCATGGATGTTTTTGCCGTGTTTTTGCAATACCCACAGCAGATCCCCATTGCCATCACCTTCGTCTTAAATTATATGTTGAGTACTGTATAACTGCAAGGACCATGGTTTCTCTCTCAATAACAACTTTTTGTACTGTAAACTTTGTATTGAGCCCCAGTATTTTGTCCTCAGTCGTTTACCTACAAGGTACCTTTCCCAAGCGTTAAGATATTTCCCAGAGTCCAATTGTATTGAACTGAAGAATCATTTCTGTAAATTTTCACTACAGTTAATTAACTTTGTGGAGTAGTAAATTTCATAAATATTCTGTGGGCGTAAGTTTTTAAGTTCTCCACGTATTTTTCATGCAAGAATAGTTAATGTTTGATCAAGGAACAGTTGCGAAGAGAAGAGCTAAGGTATTCAGTTTAAAGATTTGTTTTGTGGAAATAAGTTTATTATACAAATAAGAATCAGTAAAAAGATGCAATTACTTGAAAACTGTTTCACTGATAGTTGTTTCACATAACTGAACTGACAACAGGCCCCCACTGGTCCCAATTAGTAATGCTCCGGCAGTAGAAATCATTTACACTGATCATTAGCTTCTTGCTGTAATTTGCAGATAGTTAGCTTTACTTCTCCTCTCTAGCTCATGTCAAACCACTGGTACATTACTTGCTAATTTGCGCTAGTGTCTTGTATCTTATCAACGAAACGGGATTTCAGTAAGTAGTCAATCTCAGTAGTTAACTTTCTTTATGGACCATGTTAGTACGTGGAACAACTTTACCTAGTTAGGCCGGCGATCGTTCTCTTTTATGTAATTACAGTTTACATACTAGTAACAGAACCTTGGTTCGATTGCTGTTTGTGCTCCAACTGCTTCGTTTCTACACAAATATTTCAGGAGACGAAAAATAATCCAATGCCTTTCTATTCCATACCTCCTTGCCCACAAATTAAAGTCCTTTCACAGGAGTAACATTACTTGTGTACCGCTAATTTAAATAGTAGCCGATACTGTTATAGGTGGCGACTGTGACAGGACATTCTTTATCCTGTTACGCTCTAAAATACAGACCGTAGCGTATGTACCAAGCGCGAGACAAACTGAATTTTCAGCAGCACGAACTTTCAGAATATTTAATAAAACAAATAACAGCCAACATTACACGAGTTTACAAAGTAAACCGTAATTCATAATCAGTATTAAATGGACACAAAAACAGTAGTAGATAGAATTGAATAAAACGAGACGCTACAGGGTGTACTGAGGAACATCATGGAGCCCAGAGTCAGTTATCTAAATGAATACACAGGTAGTGTCACCGAACGGCCACTGGCTTACATAAAACACCACACATACCTAAATGATCAGATACTGATGATGAGGCCGTCACAAATGAAATAGGAGTCGAAGGTTGGAACGAATGAGAAAGCTTACAGGTCATCCAATGATTACGTAAATGAGTCAACTAATATGTTCAATACAGCACAAACAGAGAAAGAACCGACACAATAATGATGTAGGATAAGAGCATGAGGATATGGTAGAGCAGTATAGTGTAAAACCGTTGTATTTGAACGACCTATCCAAGCTTTTGTTTACAAAAATTAGTAGCATTAACCATATAATTAAGGCACAAGTTAGTGGTCTTGAGAATCAACGGAAAACATGGGTAGTTGGTGTAAGTAGCCTTGTGAATCAATTGTAAACACAGGCATGTAGTATCAACTATCATTTTAATACACAGGCATTGAGTATCAACTATCATATGAAACACAGTGTTAAAATCGGTAACCAGATGTTAAAACTAGACGAAAAAGTAGGGATTTTGAGTACTCCAGTTGAAGACATGAAATCTGAAATAAGTACCATAAATTCCAATATGGCCACTATGCAGGGGCAGATCAATGACATCAGCAAAATTTTAGATTTAGAAATCATGAAGATACGAGAAAAGATAGAACCTTTGGCAGTTACGAAAGTGGACGAAAAATTTTACGGTCTAAAATCGAAGTTGCTGATGAATGTAGACATGAAATCTCAAATTTGAGAGAGACAGTAGCTGATACTGAGATATAAGCAGACGGGTAAATATTTGTGAACGGTAGTGTGACCAAAACATTTCACAAATTCAAGGCAAGACCTCTGACCTTGAGTGGGAAGTAAGAAACAAGCACAGTTCGTCAGTGATGGAATAAAGAACTAGCAGAGGCTGAATAACGCTTTGACTCTACCAAAAGGTATACTGGCTCGCACCCATTTGATTTCCTGAAAAGCTGTGAAAATATTTTTCCTGAATATGTGACAGATCAGGATCTCATTATCACTCAGAGGGCCACATATGACATTTCCCTTAACGATTACCTCAACACCACAGACAACGTTATTTCATAAAATAAACTACAGAAAACTTAGAGCCAAATATATAATCGACATCGTGGTCAAACGAGCACTTCTTCACCCGATAAGCATGGGGAATTGAACTGATCATAACGTTGTGGAGTGGGAGATCAGTGCTACTGCTTAAAGTATGTAAAGAAATCGTATAATTAGAAATAATCAGTGGAGGTCTATACCATTCGATTGTTACAGAAGCAATGTTCCGTCTTTTTCTTGAGAAAATGGGCAAAGATGCGGATAATTTTTGTGTGATAATATCAAAATCAATTAAAGGATTACGAAGTTTATTATAAATCATTGTTTGACAGAGTGTAAACGAACAGAATTTTGTTCTAGTAACCAACGACAGTAAAAAAAACTAGCTGACAGGTACACTCACCATAATGCCGCAGCACAAGCTACTTCTGATAGAATCATAGCGTAAACAAAAGTCTCGTAAATGATTAAAAGAGCAGGTTGAAGAAAAACGCCAGAACGCAAGGTACTCCTCTCGAAAGCCATTTGGAACTGGTGCTTCCATTAGCAGTAAGGCACTCTTCTAGTTTTACTCACTGCCGCCACAAGACTTACTTTTTAACTTCGTGTATCAAAGCACGGATGTTCTTTAACAACTTACAGGATTGCCATATACTGAAATGTTGTGAATACATGAGATAATGAACAAATTAATATAATAATAAAGGTCACAAGTGAGACCTCTACACAACCTTATTCTTTGGCTATTGTTGTGGTCTTCATTCAGTCTGCAGTCAGAAGGCTGGTCTGCATCAGACCTATTCTGTCCTGTGCAAGACTCTTTATCCCCAACACATTAGCACCTATTAAATTCTATGACAGCATCAAAGGTGGGTCATTTTGATACTTGTTTTGGCATCTCTGTTACAATCCATTATAAAGTATTATTAGAAAGCAAAATTCCTTTATGCTTTGGTTTGGAATAAAACAGTTTAACGATTAATGTGAAACTACAAACCTCTAATTCCGTTTACAACTCATGAGCTCTGGTGGCTTCAAAAGTCACTATGTACACTGGATTACTACTTCACTGCAAAATTCTGATGTAACTGGTAATGATTATCAACTGCAACTTCACTCGTAAGCGATTAACCTACACGTAACTCTTTCCTGGATGACGCACAAATATTTTGTCGTGCAGTATTTATGCATTCGTAGGCAAAGGTTGCGTGTTGTACTGCTACAGTCTCCATTGCTACCGTAGTTGCTTCGTTAAGTATCTTCAGAGAGCATTACTCGTCCCTATGCAGTGAGGAATTTTTCGACATGACAATGAAATAATAGAGTTAATTTCGGCTTACAAATTTTTAACATTAGTGCGGATTGTCTGACAGTTTTCTAATCAGTAGATTCCGAACTTATGGTAGGTTCTGCAAGCTCAGAATAATAGATACCTTTCGTTGGCATAATATCTTCCTTTGAATCAACTTTTTTCCAGTTACATATTTAATTATATCAGAAAAAAATAGGAAAATGTGCGGGTGCCAAATCTGATGAGTAACAGCTTTCCCTTTACGACGTATCCGGATAAGAGTTTCTCTTCAATAATGTGTTACTTGTCTTAAGGCAGCCAATAGAAGCTAACTCCGCTTGTAATGCAGAAATGACCGATCATAGTGTAAACAAACTATCCCGCTTATACGTTCATTATCAATTCGTCCCTTCATATAGCAACAAGTTACGTATAACAGAATGTGTTGCATGCAACATTTACTGTAATGGGGTACGCTAAGACTGTGTGATATTACCTATTCTTCATCTCGTCCATTTACATCGTACTTTAATACCATTATTAACCTAAATATTCATCGCAAGCTAGTGAAGCATTGTTACGCTCGAAAACGTCCGCTCGGTCGGCCATGAGCGCAACCCCGGCGTACGACCTCGACTGCCAAACGTATTGTTAATTTTACCCTCGCAACGAGCCGTTCGCAGATATAAAGCTTTATTCCAACACTCATTTAAATATAGGTATTCTTATTACACTGGGCAAGCAAGTCACAAGTAACAAATTCGATTAATTTTTATCATATGTTAGAAGGCTGTCGACTACTATATCCCAAAGTATATCGTGGATATTGGGCTCGATGGTATACATAATACACAAACACACACACGCATAAAAATATACTTTCTGTATTTAGCACTGCCTACCATCATTAGTGTTTATGATACTGTACTATGATACTGTACTATGAAAATACGGCTGCCAAGCTCGGTAGGAGTTCATTTTTTTTAATTGCTTCTGACTCTGACTGAACGGCTCCGAATCAGAATTTACTTTTTATCAGTGTAATTGTACTTGAAAACAAGATTAACTGAAGCAGTGTTGTTACTGATGCATCAATCTGGCTTGATACCAAATAGCTACTGGAAATTGTTAATCAGAACCTGAGAAACATTTCAAACAGAATTAACATCAGCAAGTGAGAAAAGCGAACAATACACAATGTACACATAGTTTTGGCTGAAATAGAAAGTTAACATATTATTATATATACACCTGCAAGACATCGTCGTATTACGTAAGTATGATACATGAAATTCTCACTTTCTACACAAATCATAAATCACAATTGGACGTTGGAGATAGATTCATGATATATCTTACTGAGAACATACTATTTATATTTTTTCAAGAAATCTCTTTTCAGTACTTGCACTAAGATGATTGACGCCCTGTTATATATCTAATTAGAACAAGTATTATAAAAATGCCGCAGGGATATGTGGTGGCAAGCACTATTACACAATATCTTCACGCCTCTGATAAAGTGAATTAACATGATGCACCATGGTGCCAGGGTCATTGCTCCTCCAGGAGCTGTGGCCCAGACCAAAAACTCCAGTACGTTATATATCCAAAGTTTTTTGCATCTGTGACCGACACATTTCGGAGACGATTGTGTAAGAAATAGCCACACCACTTTAGAAAGGATTCGGCGCGGAATAAGACTCAAAATAATATCTACCTTCCGAATATCGACAATCCTTCTGCACTCTTCCGGGTCTTCCTGTCTGCCCGCCCTTCGTTATTGCACACGCTATTTGACACACCGATGTTCACTGAACAAAAGCCCCAAAGGTAAACCCAATGGGGTCTCCCAGTTTACGTGGCTGGATGTTTATATTACTATTTGTTAAGTCACTTACAATTTTATAACTATTCTTTTATCATTTTCTTTTCTCTACGCAATCAGTATTAAAAACATTCTTTTAAGATGTTCTCAAGAGGGAGTAACATTTTTCAGCTAGTAAATATCGATACTGTTCAACGTAATATTTCATAAGTTTTTTTTTTAATTTTGATAATTTAATTACGTTCAGTATAGTTTTACAGTTATAATAGCTTAACTGACAAAACATATTGATTTTTCCGTTTTTGGTCAAGGGATAGAAGCTTCCATCGACCAGTCTGAATATTGCTCTCTGCTTACATAAAGTGGGGAATCTATATCTTGTGTGAGGAAAATTTTGGGGACTATAATCGATTACTTTCCCTCTACAGCTTTACAGACGTTTCTCAGAAGTTTGACTGAGCATATGTTTCCGACCAGTGTTTGGAATATGTGGTAGCCACTGCACACCAAGCTTTCTTCTAGTTGAGCCTGCACGAAACTTCTATAGTGCGGTTAATTCTGGTAGTTCAAAGACGTTAGCTACTGTGAAACGTTGATCGAAATCATGATTAACTCTTAATCATGGTGTGTTGTTATCTTTGCTTACATTTAGTAGCGTGAGTGTAAAATTAGGTGGGAATGTTCCTAGTATACCAAAGATCCAATTGTTGCAACATTTAGGCCAAAACGCAATTGGTAAAAGATCTGCTAAGTTAATAGAAGGTACGAAAATTCGCAGTATATTGACAATTCAACAGATTTTGAGTGGTTGTATATTAGAATTTAGAACAAGTACGATGAGAAAAACCTCGCCCCCGCAACATACTATCTGGAAAGTGTGATCAAACGGGAAGATTTCCGAAAAGTTACTTAGCTTCAAATATAGATTTATCATTATTAGTTCGCTCGTCAAACTATTTCATTAACTACAGTGAGGAATTTTTATCACAACGAACGAGTATTCAGAAACACGATAAGAATTGTTAATATATTTATTAAGTGATATCTCCATAGGACTAACCCAAGTAAATGGCATAGTACTGTTGTAAGGCATACAAGAACATACTCTGTACAAATGTTTTATAGCTTTCCAAGATGAAAACTGAGACCATTTTAAGTGGCTCTATATTTGCTGTCCTCGTGAGTTGACACTTGCGTGAGGCACGGATGTGCAACAGAAGTCAATATTAAGTCCCCCATCAGTAGGACGTGAGGTGTGATGCGACTGATGATCTGTGTTTCTACATTAAATCCTGGGAATTTTCCGGTATTATTCAATCGATTCGAACTGTTAGAAATATTTTTCAATGTAAAGCAGCTACGAAAGACATTCTGCACATTGCTTTTAATACATCACCTATAAAGTAAATAGATAACAGTGAAGGTGGTAATTTAAAACACAATGCTTAGTAAGATAAACAGTATTGTCGTTGGTATGATTGAGGCATCTTTATATACGTTCTTGAGACTCAATCTCGTACTGTAACATGAGATGTTACTGGGACCGTGGATTCAAGTATGGCAGTTGTGGGATAGTAATGATTTAACTTATGTTGGTTCTATGTTACATTCCACTTTCCATATTTCCCTTTACAACATAGGATCATCTTCCTTCGACTCTTCTCTTTGTCTCTTTATTTATGCTACAGGTTTAATCCTCCTTTCAAACTGATTAAATCGCTTAAAATCAGGACTCACTGTCACTGGAACTTTCATACATCGTCACTTCCACTAATATAGTACGACACGCAACAGAATGCATTACTATAAAAGCTGTTATAGAATTTCTTGTAGGGTCAATTAAAAAGCCCACAGTAAATCTGAACTTACAGTTAGCGTATTAAAGTTCGCAAAACTGGGTTTTGGTAACATGAACAGCTCGACAATCAGCATACGTATAGCGTTGTTGTCAGACATTGAGAAACATTTTGGAATATTTGGCACACAAGTTAAATAAGCTTTTTTCCTCCATAATGTACATAACTGTGGAGTATATCTCTCTTTAGTAACTGGATGCTACTGCTACGTCATCTACTGAGCAGCTTTCTTTTATTTTTTAATTCACTTTCCAAGTTCCTCTACAGTTTACATCTTCCTGCAACAAGATTTCGAAGAATTGGGTGTCAACAAACGTTCACTGACATTCTCTTTTCTTTTGTCGTCTTCTGAGAAGATAACATAATAAACTCAATTATTTGTATATATGTAATTCCTATGCTAACATTGTGCTTAACGTAATGAGTCAGACTTTGTGTATTCTCCGCAAAGTGCTCTCTGGATGGTCAATAATACCGATAATATTTCCCGGATGCTCAATAAAGCTGACCGTCTAGGGATGAGATTGAGATGTTGCACAGTAATTTTGAGAATATAAAAAATTTTGGAAATTTATTGCTCTGCCTAGAATCATGGAGCGTCTGTGGGCAGTGTCGACAGTGGCTCGCATGATACACAAACAAAGGAGGTTATGTTAGTTTATGTTTGTTTTTGTGTGGAAAATGTGTTCAACGAAGACGAAAATTCATTATTATTATAGTACATGAAATCTATAAGTCATTGCTGGCATTGTGGGATGTTAGGGCAAATGAGTAAAAAGAAAACAGAAGTGTTAAGAATGATGAATCGTGTGATTTATTGCTCAGAACAGTAGGGAACAGCCACCAAGGTTAGTTAGTAAGTTATTTCCCCACATTGCAAATTAATTTGTACGCCTATTTGTACTCTAAACATCACAATATAATTATTTTTTTCCCGAAATGAAATGAAGATAATCAGATTGAGTTAACAGTTCCTACCCACAACATTACAAGTACAGAAATTCTTCTACGAAATAGAAGGAGTTGTCAAGGAAAAACTTTTTCAATTCATATGCCGATTTTCCGTTGCGATCTGTTAGACGTTGTAAATCATTTGGTAAGTGGTCAAAAACTTTTGTTGCAGGGCTGTTCACCCTTTTCTGTGCTAAAGACAAACTTAATGTTGAGTAATGAATGTCATTATTTCTTCTAGTATTGTGATACTGTACCTCATTGTTCCTTTTGAACTGCAATGGATTATTTACAACAAACATCATGCGGGAATAAATATACTGTGAAGCAGTAGTCAGAATGCCCAATTCCTTACACAGACATCTACAGGATGATCGCAGGTGAACACCACGTATTATTCCTACAAAACGATTTTGGGCAACGAGGACCTTATGTCTTAAACATGAGTTACCCTAGATCATTATTCCATATGACATTACTGATTGAAAATAAGCAAAATATGTCAGATTACTGATTCCCCTCTCCCCAAAATTCACTATTATTCCAAGACGGTAAAAAAATAGTTAATACAAAGTTATGAATAGTAGGGCACGTAGTATTGCATGACGCGTTTCCGTAACTGTATCAGAAAAACTTTAAAGTGAAAGTGCATTTGTTGTCGAGAGAATTTCAAGTCACCAAAAAATATGGAGCAATATGAAAGCAGTGATTGTAAGACTACAGGATTACTGATTGAATTGATTTCAGTATTGAGCATATTCTCCGAACTGTGCACCACATATAAAATTTACATCATTCAAACAGTGTTTACAAGTTCTTATACATCCAGCGACATTAGTAAACATTTCGGCGTTAAATACCGATTAAATTTGTTCTACATCGTCGACCATCAGAGCTTCAACAAGAAGGAGGGGGTACTCATGATTCACTGTATCTTCATAAGGTCAAGAAGAAAGTTACAGCAGCATTATTAACAAGGATCAAAATTATTGGACTATGTTTTTGTCCCTCCAGTTCGGGACAACAACCCACCATGTTGTCTTTTTTTGCCGAAGTTTATAACTCTTAGGCTGTTCCGTCTCGGTGATGTTCTTTGAAATGATTCAACTTAATAATAAATTCAGTTGAATAATCTATCTCTTAACTATGAGGACTGCAATAGAACAGAAACAACTGTGTGATGCCTTACAACAAAATAGTAATGTTGTGAGAAGTAATGGTCTACATTAAATTCTTTCAGTACTTGCATGCTTTACGTTTCCTTCACTTCCTACAGTAATACAAATATTCTGTTTGCTTATTTTGTCTTATCTCTTGATGTATAAACCGGCATTTGGAGACTTCGTGCGTACTGCTCATATATATATATATATATATATATATATATATATATATATATATATATATATATATATATATATGCTTAGTGAGGTTATGCAGTGGTTCATTCAACATTTCATTCGATGCATTAAAATACGGTACGCGTGCTGTAAAGAGGGCACCATTAAGTCTGTTAGCTTATACCGAGTACAGCGTAGTAAACACACTTTCATTCGTAGAGCATTTGACAGGGGAAGGCATTACAATGGATAACTTCGTACTGAATGGAAGTTGTCTACGTATATTTACTTCTCATATTGCAGTATTCCAGAAGCCTGGCATGAAAATTGTTACTGTTGATGAGTATTAATGATTATTCTGCTGTCAGTAAACTATTATACGGTAAATTCGAAAAACTGTTGAATTTCATACATTTTTCCAGCATTAAACAGGACGGAGATGTTACTCGTTTCAGTGGTGAACAACCAGTTTTATTCCCCTTTCTTTAACGTTATTTGCCAGATTTTACTTTTATTCAACAGACGAGTTAAAGTTTTGTAAGAATTTTTTCCTTGTACACGATCATTACTGAAAGGAACATTAATTAATGTGTGGAGAAGGAGGGAGTACAGCTTTGCTGTACTACGTAATTGTAAAATTTCTGGCATGGAAAATTATATGATTCCTGGCATGACCAAAACTCTCACTGTTGTTTCTTATTTTAAACGACAACCCACTATAAATGTGTGGAGTAGAATAGAGCACGTCTTTATTGTAGCAATCCAGGAAATAAATTTGAGGGTGCTATTTCAAATGGCTCTGAGTGCTATTTACTTTTGGCATTATGCATGGTGACAGAAATGTAACAATTTATTTAACAAAAAAATGTCTCTGAGCACTATGGGACTTAACGGCTGAGGTCATAAGTCCCATAGAACTTAGAACTACGTAAAGCTAACTAACCTAAGGATATCACACACATCCATGACCGAGGCAGGATTCGAACCTGCGACCGTAGCAGCCGCGCGGTTCCGGACTGCAGCGACAAGAACCGCGTGGAATTTATTTAACATGAAGGTTGTAGCTGCTGGTATTAGGTGTACCACGCTAGACTCATCACCTCTTAAATATTAACGGCTTTTCTAACACTTCGGTGATGAGAGAAAAGCTCTGCAGTATGTAGCGTCAGAAGAAACTAAACAAGCCTCTGCCTGTCAACGTCACCAGAATCGACTCACAAAATGAACGTTACTCGTATACTTTCTGCTACCTTTCGCCAGATCGTCTGTGGTCGGGCTTAGCACATTGTAGCAGTCATAGCTCTCGACCGTCGTTATCCGTTTACTGGAACTACTAGTATGAGTGTGCATCCTCTCTAGAAGCGGTAATATTCGAGCGTACTGCGTCATAAATTGCGCCTGTCTCCAGCGTCAAACAACATTTCGCGGGTGCATTTGTCGTAAACTGGGCTACCTTACGTTCTCAGCGACGGCATCTCTATGCAAATGATGCGGAGCCCGATATCTTTATAGGATCGTGAACTGCTATAAACATAAATGCCAGAACGATTCTGCGATACCTGGAGCTTGTGTTACATGCTCGACATTACTGCAGTAAGACAACTTATCCTCCAGCAAAGCGCTTCCTCGTTTCCCCTGTAACGATTCTGCTAATCGAAAAGCAGAATAATCGCAACGTGCAGAGTAGTCTCTATTATGCTACTGGAAGCATGTGTTATGTAAACCTGCACGAACTGAGGTACCTATTCAGAAGTTTTTGCAAAAGCTGTACGTAAGAGTAAAACCCGAAATTAATACTCCAGAATAGCTAACTTGAGAGACAGCCGTATCTTTTTCAAAGACAATTAATCCCATTATGTAGCTGCATTTGAATTTTTCCCAATATTGGACTCAGCTTACAACGCAATAAACTATTCTAGGACCACCGCAAAATCTATCCTACTTTATTTTCATCCCTTTCTGGTGAACGCTCAGCTACTACAGAAGCTTTTGATGTACTACTAGCTGCTGTAGTTCACTAATTACAACTTGTGTCGTAATTAAAGCCAATATAGGGCCATATAATTTTTTTCCCATGAACACCATTCAGTGAGTTAAATAAGAGTATTAGTTGTTGTTGTTGCTGTGTATTCAGTCCGAAGATTCATTTGTTGCTGCTCTCCACACTAGTCTCTTATGTGCATAACTGCTTAGAGCTACATTCATTTTAACCTGCTTACTGTAATTGTCCTTACTCTTCTACTACTTCACCTCCCCTTCTCTAATTCCTCCACTACGAAACTGACGAATCGATGATACCTTACACAGTTTCCCTGGATTTCCCTCTAATTGTGCAACAAATGTCTTTGCTCGTCAGTTCGACGCAGTATTGCTCCAGTTTCGCGATATACTCATCTAATCTTGGACATTCTTCTCTACAACCATCTTTCAAGACCTAAATTAGTAGAGTAGTATCTTCGGTATGGACTCCCTAATACATAAATCTATATCTGATTTCTTCAAATTTCCCTTTTTTTTAAACTTATTTTCGTGTAAATTTGCTGGCTTTCGTGGCTTTTGTCAAAGAGGATGTAATCTTCTGGGTTGGTAGTTGGCATGATCTTTGTCTTGACTTTCGGCTTTTGACGAGTCCCTGCTGGAATAGTCTTCAGGATCTTCTAGTGTTTACGTTTAGATGAACAGCTAACAAGGCAAGATTCCAGCAAAGGGCCGGAAAGTTCGATTGTTTATGAAGAAGTTTAAGATGAAAATCAGCGGCGTGACAACTTGGAGTTCATGCCTTCTTTCCTGCCCATTGGGATCCTGCGTTTTATAGCCTCTCCTATTAGAATATCGTCAGTTAATTTGATACGCAAATAAAGAAACTCAACTACCATGTCAAGCTCCCCCTCTATAATCTATTTCCCTCAACATCGATTTAATTCCACATTCCGTTACCTTTGTTTCACTTTTGTTTCTAAATTTTTCAGTACGTGTCCATCATTTCAGCTAATGTGCCAAGCTCACTGCCGTCTTCGACAGCAGACACAAAAGTTTTTGTATCATCTCCCTACACTTTAATACCCTTTCCCAAATTCCTCCTTGCTTTCTTTTACTATTTGCCTGATGTACAGACTGAATATAGTCGGATTCAACAGTCTCATTCCCTCTTTACATGTCATATCTATGTGAAGCCTTCCGACTCATATAAGTCCTGTCTGGTATCTGTAAAAGTGGTAGACAACACTTCGCTACCTGTAACTTGTCTGAAAGACAAAGACACGAATTCAGTGGAAAAATGGAGCGGACTGGTTGTACACAGAAATTCACTATAAAAGTATACTAATTTTCAGTAGCCCAAAAACCTTTTCTATACATTGGAACCGTCAACACCGTGCCCTACTATTTCATTTATTTGGCTAAGGACATGTGTTGGTCTCTTCCTGCATTTAATAACTAACAATAATTAGTTAAACAGTTCCGTCTTACATTGGAATCCTTTTGTTTTGTTTTCTAACATTCACTTACAAGAGCTCACGCAAAGGCAATACCCCAAACTGCACTGTTTGCATTCTCCATCAGCACTCTTCACTGCTTGCACTCAGCGAGCTATTCGCGTAGTGTTTGTATCACCGTTAGGTTCCTGCTTAGTGCATTTGTATTTCTTACGTGGTTTGGATTACCTTGTACTCAAATTCACTGAGCTCTGATACTCATCTCGTCAGTCGAGATGAGAACTGAAACTCAGTTCCCACACCCAATGAACGACAGACCACGCCGTTGGTGGGGAGGCTTGCGTGCCTCAGTGATACAGATAGCCGTACCGGAGGGGTATCTGATGTGACGCTAGAAAAACGTGTGGTTCCTGAAGAGGGGCAGCAGCCTTCTCAGTAGTTGCAGCGGCGACAGTCTGGATGACTGACTGACTTTGCCTTGTAACATTAAACAAAACGGCCTTGCAGTGCTGGTACTGCGAACGGCTGAAAGCACAAGGAAAGTCCAGCCGTAATTTTTCCCGAGGGCATGCAGCTATACTGTGTGGTTGATTCATGATGGCGTCCTCTTGGGTAAAATATTCCGGAGGTGTAACAGTCACCCATTTGGATCTCCGGGTGGGGACTACTCAGGAGGACGTCGTTATCAGGAGAAAGAAAGCTGGCGTTCTACGGATCGGTGCGTGGAATGTCAGATCCCTTAATCGGGCAGGTAGGTTAGAAAATTTAAAAAGGGAAATGGATAGGTCAACGTTAGATATAGTGGGCATTAGTGGAGCTCGGTGGCAGGAGGACCAAGACTTCTGGTCAGTTGAATACAGGGTTATAAATACAAAATCAAACAGGGGTAATGATGGAGCAGGTTTAATAATGAATAAAAAAATAGGAGCACGGGTCAGCTATTATAAACTGCATAGTGAACGCGTTATTGTAGCGAAGATAGACACGAAGCCCACACCTACCACAGTACTACAAGTTTATATGCCAACCAGCTCCGCAGATGATGAAGAGATTGAAGAAATGTATGATGAGATAAAAGAAGTTATTCAGATAGTGAAGGGAGAGGAAAATTTAATAGTCATGAGGGACTGGAATTCTATAGTAGGAACAGAAAGAGAATGAAAAGTAGTAGCTGAATATGGAATGCGGATAAGGAATGAAGGAGGAAGCCGCCTGGTAGCATTTTGCGCATAGCATAACTTGATCATAGCTAACACTTGGTTTAAGAATCATGAAAGAAGGTTGCGTACGTGGAAGAGGCCTGGAGACACTAGAACGTTTCAGATAGATTATATAATGGTAAGACAGAGATTTAGGAACCAGGTTTTAAATTGTAAGACATATCCAGGGGCAGATATGGACTCTAACCACAATCTATTGGTTGTGAACTGTTGATTAAAACTGAAGAAAATGCAAAGAAGTGGGAATTTAAGAAGATGCGACCTGGATAAACTGAAAGAACCAGAGGTTGTAGAGAGTTTCAGAGAGAGCATTAGGGAATTACTGACAGGAACAGGGGGACGAAATACGATAGAAGAGTGGGTAGCTTTGACAGATGAAATAGTGAAGGCAGCAGAGGACCAAGCAAGTGAAAAGCCGAGGTCTAGTAGAAATTCTTTGGTAACGGAAGTGATATTGAATTTAATTGATGAAAGGAGAAATTATAAAAAAGCAGTAAATGAGGCAGGCAGGAATGAAAACAAACCCGTCAAACAGGAGATCGACAGGAAGTGCAAAATGGGTAAGCAGCGATGGGAAGAGGACAAATATAAGGATGTAGAGGCGTATATCACTAGGGGTAAGATAGATACTGCCTACAGAAAAATGAAAGAGACCTTTGGAGAAAAGAGAACCACTTGTATGAATATCAGGAGCACAGATGGAAACCCAGTTCTAAGCAAAGAAGGGAACGCAGAAAGATAGAAGGAGTATATAGAGGGTGTATACAAGGGCGATGTACTTGAGGGCAATGTTACGGAAATAGAAGAAGAAGTAAGTGAAGATGAAATGGGAGATATGATACTGCGTGAAAAATTTGACAGAGCACTGAAACACCTAAGTCTGAACAAGGCCCTGGGTGTAGACAAAATTTCATTAGAACTACTGGTAGCCTTGGGTGAGCCAGCTATGATAAAAATCTACCATCTGACAGGTAATGTGCACGAGACAGGCGAAATACCTTCAGTCTTCAAGAATAATATAATAATGGCATTCCCAAAGAACGTAGGTGTTGATAGGTGTGAAAATTACTGACCTATCAACTTGCAAACTACTCACACACATTCTTCACGGTTGTTGTTGTAGTGGTCTTCAGTCCAGAGACTGGTTTGATGCAGCTCTCCATGTTACTCTATCCTGTGCAAGATTCTTCGTCTCCCAGTACCTACTGCAACCCACATCCTTCTCAATCTGTTTAGTGTATTCATCTCTTTGTCTCCCTCTACGATTTTTACCCTCCACGCTACCCTCCAACACTAAATTGGTGACCCTTGATGCCTTAGAATATGCACTACCAACCTATCCCTTCTTCTGGTCAAGCTGTGCCACAAATTTCTCTTCTCTCCAATTCTGTTCAATACCTCCTCGTTAGTTATGTGATGTACCCATCTAATCTTCAGCATTCCTCTGTAGCACCACATTTCGAAAGCTTGTATTCTCTTCTTGCCCAAACTATTTATCGTCCATGTTTCACTTCCATACATGGCTACACTCCATACAAATACTTTCAGAAACGAATTCCTGAAGCTTAAATCTATACTCTTTGTTAACAAATTTCTGTTCTTCAGAAACGCATTCCCTGCCTTTGCCAGTCAACATTTTATATCCTCTCTACTTCGACCATCATCAGTTATTTCGCTCTTTACAGACGAATGGAAAAACTGGTAGAAGCCGACATTGCGAAGTTCAGATTCCGTAGAAATGTTGGAGCACATGAGGCAATACAGACACTACGACTTACCTTAGAAGAGAGGTTAAGGAAAGGCAAATCTACGTTTGTACCATTTGTAGACTTAGAGAAAGTTTTGACAAGGTTGACTGGAATACTCTGTCTCAAATTTTGAAGGTGGCGGGAGTCAAATACACGGAGCGAAAGGTTATTTACAATTTGCACAAGAACCAGATGGCAGTTATAACAATCGAGGGGCATGAAAGGGAAGCAGTGGCTGGGAATGGAGTGAGACAGGGTTGTAGCCTATCACCGATGTTATTCAATATATATATTGCGGAAGAAGTAGAGGAAACAAAAGAAAAGTTTGGAGTAGGAGCTAAAATCCATGGAGAAGAAATAAAAACTTCGAGGTTTGCCGATGATACTGTAATTTTGTCAGAGACAGCAAAGGATCTGGAAGAGCATTTTACCGGAATGGCCAGTGTCTAGAAAGGCGGATATAAGATGAAAATCAACAAAAGCAAAACCAGGATAATGGAATGTAGTCGAATTAAATCAGGTGATGCTAAGGGAATTAGTTTAGGAATGCTGACACTTAAAGTAGTAGATTAGTTCTGCTATTTGGGGAGCAAAATAACTGATGATTGTCGAGGTAGAGAGGATATGAAATGTAGACCATCAATGGAAATAAAAGCGTTTCTGAAGACAAATTTGCTAACATCAAGTATAGATTTAAGTGTCAGGTTGCCTGTCCTAAAAGTATTTGTGTGGAGTGTAGCCATGTATGGATGTGAAACATGGACGATAAATAGGTTAGACAAGAAGAGAATAGAAGCTTTAGAAATGTTGTGCTACAGAAGAATGCTGAAGATTAGATGGGTAGATGACATAACTAATGAGGTGGTACTGAATAGAACCGGGAGAAGAGGAATTTGTGGCACAACTTGGTTAGAAGAAGGGATCAGTTAGTAGGTCACGTTCTGTGGCATCAAGGGATCACCAAGTCAGTGAGGGAGGGAAGCGTCAATGGTAAAAATCGTAAAGGGAGACCAAGAGATGAATACACTAAGCAGATTCAGAAGTATGTAGGTTACAGTAGTTATTCGGAGATGAAGAAGCTTGCACAGGATACAGTAGCATGGAGAGCTCCATCAAACCAGTCTCCGGACTGAAGACCACAACAAAAACTCGTCACTCCGCTAGATAGGTACTTCAAACCTACCAGCTCAATGTAGCAACGTCAGTCAAGACTTTAAACTGTCTTTAGCACAGGTAACATTGGCAGTACGACACTCTATGCACCTGGTTAAGCATTTCTCTCCATGTGGTAGAATAATTCCTCTCAGTGCAATTCACGTATATCAATGCAGGTGCAATAGCGTGCTCTTCGCTACTGAAACTGTAGCGCAAAGTGCACCTGAGAGCATGTGCCAATGAATCGCACCGTAATGTATATTCATTCTGAAAATCTGGAAATACCTATATTGAATGCAACATCAACATTTCCTTAATGTCACCAATTGCTTCCTGAAGTTCCTCAGACCACTCTAAGTCGGTATCTTTTCTTACTAAATGGATAAACCATGGTGCTATGTTTGTAAATTCTGTTACAAATTTCCTTTAATGTTGTTTTGAGACCCAGGACAGTCTGAAACTCTGTGCTTGTGCCTGTGGCAGGAAGATATCTCACTGGCTGTTTCAGTCTCAGATCAGTTCTTACTTATTCCTCACTAATTACTTGGTCTAAGTAATTTACTTCCTCCAAGGAAAAATGACACTTGTCAGTACTCAGCGTTAAATCTGTTGCTCATTGCTCATACCATCTTGAACACTTCCCTGAGTCGGTGGCTGTGTTCTTGCTTGTCTCCCAAAAAACAGTTGTTTCGTTCAAATACACAAGGCTTCAATCCCTTCAGAACACTGCGTAACAGACACTGGAATGTTGCTGACCCATTTTTCAAACGAAGTGGCATTCTTCTTTGTGTTAAAGATACTAAAAAAGCAGTCTTTGATCTTTCCTGTGCAGCTAACTCCAGCTGATAGTACCAGCTCCTCAAGTCCATCGTCGAGAAATACCAGCACTGCCAAAGATAAACAATAGTTTCCATGATATTTGGAATGAGGTAAGCATCTGTTGTCTTATCGATCAAATGGCCATAGCTGCTTCAGAATACTTTCTTGAACCGTCTGTAGACTTTTTTTGTGTAATTACAATTCCTGACTCCCATGGGCAACTACTCCATACTGTTGCACTGCCAACTAATTGCTGATTTATAAGCTCCTTTAAAAACCAGCTACAGAGATTGTGATATTTTGTACAGTCTTTGATACACTAGTGCATCTGTCCCCAAGACAATCTTTTGTTGTGTCGTGGACGTTGCAGTTAATGGCCCTCGTGGTAAGAACAAGTCTTGAAACTCTAACAACAGTTATTACATTGTGTCCTCTCTGTTCCCCTAAATGGATTAACCTTCTCACACAATGCAGTCTTAGCGAAAACTCTTAGTGGAAACCTGGTGCTCTTCGTAACTTACACCTTTAGTGCAGCAAATCTTCACCTTCCAGAATACCTACTGTTGCCACTAAGGATCCCCTTTATTATCAGAACATCTTCAACACCAAAATTATCGACATTGACATGCATTACCTTTCATCCATCCGTCCCTGTAAGCTTCCAACAATTTGCCTTGCTAAACAAACCTCTGCATGTAACGGGTCACTGTCCAACAGCAGTTCCACTATACTCAACATACCAACTGGAAGCCATGCTGCATATTCACTCACAGTGATTTCTTGGTGCGACATAACACACAATCATGCAGATTGAGCTTTAATGCCGTTGTTTGCGGTTTAACTATATCGGTCTTTACGACAGACACTCTTTGCGACGGAACAACACATTGACAACAGCCTCCCCTAGCCAGAATGTTTTCCCACTAAGTTCTACCACATGTTGTTAGTGGTCGATTGTGGCATGATGCTGAAGCGATTGTCAAACTTTGGGATCATGCTGTAGCCCTCAATTGTATGCGTCGACACTCCTGCACACTGGTTAACCGTCGTTGCCTCCAACTGACAGTTCACCAATATCGATCCCAGTGGCTATATACCGTAATCCCACACCCCACGCGAATTATTACGTGGTGGGTCTCATCACCTCATACTCAGTAAACCTCTCGGTGCCACCGGCACATGCGCCCCTGTGTCCAACAAAAACGTAGACCTTTTTACCATTCACTACAGCCATTATGGCACATTCCGCCTCTGTATTCGTATGTAAAGCAGTTACTTTTACTGGGAACGCCTTCGTTGGTTCTGATGTCTCCTCTTGTGTTTAGCGGTTGGTTATTACCGCTAAGACCATCGCCACTATTATCCCGATGATACTGCTGATGTTCTTGCATCTGGCCACAAATCGCGTGTAACAGCACCTAATTACTTTGTAACGGTCACTAAAATATTGTTACTTCATGGCAATATTATGTTTTCTTTGTTTCGTTTGTTTATATCGTTTCGATATACCCAGCGTGATCAAAACTTTTGTACTAAGCTATGTAAAAGACAATTCCGTATCTTAAGCCGGTACCCCGCAAGACGGCCGATACATCGGCCGTGTGCGCGATCCTGGCACGCTCCGTTGACTGCTAGACGACTCGTAACTTTTGCTCTATGAACAGCCATTAGCAAATACAACAGATATTTTCTACCACTCAGTATTTATAGGAAACCTTAATATGTGGGTAATCACAAAAGTAACAGGAAATTTTATAAATTTGGAATAGCGTGTGCCCTAAACTGGACTGTTGTTAAAAAAAGGCTACCCTTTATAAAATCATAAAGTAACTGGCGGATATAAGGATCAGACATAAATGCACTTCACTGCATTTATGAGTGCCCATTTCCGTTATCGCTTTTGATAACGTGAATATATCCTCCTGTCAAACTGTCGTTTTGTACAGGAAGAAGATGAGAGTTACCTTTAACTCAACTTATGATCAATCAAATGAAATAAATACTATAATTACGAACATACGGTCGCCAATCGCTGAAGAACTTAATTTCCGAAATTAAGTTTGATGCAGTATTTACTTTTATCAGTATAATCTGTATTTTAAAATCAGGGTGGAAACAAGCGGTATGGTTACTGATACAACAGCTACGCAATCATATTTGAAGTTTTCACTTGAAAAATTTCTGAAACTTATTAATTTGAATCTGCAGGTTAAATGAAGCAAAATTAATGTTGCCCAAAGGAGAAAGTGCAACCAATGGATTAGATTTGTAAGTAGCCTCTTTATGTGTTTGTATGTTGGCAGCGCTTTAGTCTGCATTAATATCACTGACGGCACTGTGCGCTCTCTTTAAGAGACTCCATGGCTGGTCGCACTCGCAGTTAGAAGTTAATGGTCAGCAGTGATGGAAGTTTGAAGTGAATAGCCAGCAGTGATGGCAGCTGGAGATGAATAGGCAGCAGCGATGGAGGTAGGAAGTTTATAGTTACCAGTGATGGGGGTTAGACGTCTGAAGTGTTAGTGCAAGTAGACGATCTGGACGTGTGTCCGTCATGGAAATGTATTATTGTTGATGATTACACAATTTTTGGAACTGGGTGTCACACTATTAAGGTAAAATTTGCTAAATACATTGTTTGTTCTGCAATAAAATCATTCCTTTTCCAACCACATGCCTATTAATAGTTAGAGCCTACAGTAGTCAGAATCTTTTATTTAGCTGGCTGTATTGGTGCTTGCTGTTTCACTGTAGTTCATGTAACGAAGATTTTTTGTGAGGTAATTGTCTTACGAAACATATACGTTATTGTTAGGATTTCTTCTAATTCAGGGCCATTCTTTTCTTTTAATTATTTGAGCAGTAAGATTGCGTTAGAGTTGTATTTATCAGGAATAATTCTGTAGGTCAGATATGAAGTGATAATGATACAGTAAAGAGACAGTACATCAGTTTCATTCAGCAGTTTAACAACATTGTGTAAACATTCAGCAGTTAAAGTAAAGCCATAATAAGGAAGTTTCAAATTTACCTCTTGTTCGGTTTAAATGAACAGACAGAAGTTTGTATTACTTATGTATCTATGAAGTTTTCCTACAATGCTAATACGATTTTTGACTTCGTAATTTTAACGTAAGTCATTAATTGCAACAGATGATACAGTAACTAGCATAGTGATGTGACTGTAAGTTAAATTAACTTTCGAAATACTGTGACATAGGATGTAAGTCTATCAAATAATACAATTGCCTCTCCTTGTAGTTAGGGTGTCGTCGAAAAAGGTGATCGCAAAAGATTATACAAGGCGTCTTCATGTCTCTGGCAAAGTAAAATGTCGTGGCTCGCTGTGGCACTTTCTAGAAATATTGTTCCAACTGCAGCCAGGGCTTACAAAATTTTTTGGCATCACAAGTCCGGAAATTCTTGTATCCGTAATAAAAGAATATCAGAGACGACTTATAAGCATGCTAGTAAAATCCACACCACTTCATAATTGATTGAACGCATAGTTAATTGCAAAATAAGTTTTACATTTTCAGCCTTCAGTAACACTTCCACACTGGTCAGTGTCTCAACACCGTTTGTTTCTCACTGTTGCTGAGCGCCGCCACCAGGCTCATCAATGTTATCCAGACACAGCGCTCAACTGGATTCCCTGACTTACGGGGCTGAATATTTAAAGTTTGTCTTTCTCAAAATAGAATTCACTTGGACTGGTGCAGTTATTCACAGTTTTATACACAGTGAGTTTGCCACTTATTTATCAAAGCAACACGTTCAAGAAAAATAATTTGAAAGTTACAGGGACATCAACCTTCAAAACGGGAACTTAAGGCTATTAATCGATATATAGTTACATAAGATAATTTGAGGAAATATATTATTTAATGTGTCGGTTATAGTTCTTCCGTTATCAGGTGAAAGTTTTGTTTCCAAGATGAGGATATACATTTCGTCAGGTAATGAAATATAGCAGTTACTACGGACGTGTAACAGGGGCAAATATGAAATGCAGCTTGTAGGATGTCCACTAACCAGCAGGAGAATCTGGAGATTGACTCTGAATCTGACCGCCAAATGACACATCGATTTCCTACTTCTCAGGTAACAAATTACTACAGTCTTTGCGCCAAAAACTACTGTAAAAATTTCTGACCTACCTCGGAATTATCGCGATATAGTACACTCAGTTTATTAGAGAAGGGCATCGAGAAACTAACCAGTATAATTTTTTACATAATTTTATTTTATCAAATAATTCTAATAAAAGCGGCCAGCTTAAAAACCTGAAACGCACAATAAAGGCTGCCACTGGAAACAACAGTTTTTCTTTGAGAAATTCACAGTTTAATCATTAATAAACATGATCTCCTCGGCCGAGTACATCGCACGACAACTTTAGAATTACCCGCCAGATACGGCCTCGCAAGAGGCAGTGAATAGTCTCAGATTAATTATGGTAAAAAGGGAGTCACACTCTTCAGTAATCTAAAACACTTTTAAGAAACAATTATAACATATGTTTTGAAACGAAAGAAGCAACTGTATCATTTACACGTAAATAGAAGGAGGAACCGTTTCCGGATAATGTGATCTAAAAGGCAGGTAACGGAGCTGGTCAGCGGGGCTCAATTAGAAACGGGACTCGTCACTGTAGACAGCTCCACTAAAGTGAGATTCCAGGCTGAAGTGTCTGGAGACAGCCCGGGGTGCTGCTGGAAACCAACCTCACTATACGCTGCCATACGGCCCGACAACCAGGAGTCCTGGTCTGGGGTGCCATTTCTTTTCATAGCAGGGTCCCTTTGGTTGTCATCCGTGGCACACTTACAGCACAGTGATACGTCGGTGATATACGATATTCTACGCCCCGTTTTGTTGCCCTTCATGACAAGCCATCCTGGACTTACATTTTAGTAACTAAAAGTGTACGACGAGAGTTCATAAAGCTTGTTTCGTGCTTGCCAAACTGTACGTTGGCCAGCAAGGTCGCAAGATCTCACCCCAGGTCAGTACGTGTGAAGAATTACGAGCAGTTTCCTCCCACTATCTCGAGATTTAGCGATTTAACGCGCGAATTGATCAAAATTTGGCATGATATCCCTCAGGAATCCATCCAGCAACCCTGTCAATTAACTCTAAGCCGAATAACTGCCTGCATTACGGCCAGAGGTGAACGATCGCTTTATCGAGTTGCTCAGTTTGTGATGCTCTTAAAGAAAAATACAACAGTCCGCCTGCTTCAATCTGGTCTTTGCAGCCGTGCAGTGCGGACGTGTCGATCTTTCCGCCTGCGGAGAGCGCGCGCTCGCTGTTGTTTACTTTTAGCGGCCGTCACTTACGTGACGCTTACGAATACTAGAAACATGGGCAATAGTTTTCGAAACTCAACACTACGATTCGACTTCTGCAATGACCACAACCGATTAAAAACCCTGGAAGTTGAACGCTTCCTATGCGACATAGCTAAGACACCAGCTTCTGACATTTTGGGCATCCATTTGTCCATCTAGAGCAGTAGGGTGTAAGTCAGAATCGTCAACGACAAAGCATGCGGAAGAATACTTCGTGCCATCAAACATGGACTACGCTTTTGCCACGCCGACGGCAATGTCAGTACGGACGATCATGCGGGCCTGGGCATGCGCACCATACGGGTTTTCGAATTACCATTCAAGCTCGCGGCGGAAGACGTTATCGTGGCTTTCCGCCCCTATCGCACTGTATATGACCACAATGCCGAAAGCTGGGCGCAGTTCCGAACGTAACTTCTTCTTAACGGTGTACGACAGATCATCATCGATCTCCGTTGCCACGTGCCATTTTACACGAAAATCAACGGCTGCCGAGATGTCGTCATACACGACGGCCAACTCAAGACCTGTTCCGGGTGCGGCATTGACGACCACCTGAGGTCTAAGTGTCTTCAGCGAGGCAAGACCCGATTGCCGGCCACTACCGCGGCGCCTCCGATTCCAACGACGGTTCTACGGATCACATTTTTTTTTTTTTTTGGTCATCAGTCTACTGACTGGTTTGATGCGGCCCGCCACGAATTCCTTTCCTGTGCTAACGTCTTCATCTCAGAGCAGCACTTGCAACTTACGTCCTCAATTATTTGCTTGAAGTGTTCCATTCTCTTTCTTCCTCTACAGTTTTTGCCGTCTACAGCTCCCTCTAGTACCATGGAAGTCATTCCCTCATGTCTTAGCAGATGTCCTATCATCCTGTCCCTTCTCCTTACCTGTGTTTTCCACATATTACTTTCCTCTCCGATTCTGCGTAGAACCTCCTCTTCCTTACCTTATCAGTCCACCGAATTTTCAACATTCTCCTATAGCACCACATCTCTAATGCTTCGATTCTCTTCTGTTCCGGTTTTCCCACAGTCCATGTTTCACTACCATACAATGCTGTACTCCAGACGTACATCCTCAGAAATTTCTTCCTCAAATTAAGGCCGGTATTTGATATTAGTAGACTTCTCTTGGCCAGAAATGCCTTTTTTGCCACAGCGAGTCTGCTTTTGATGTCCTCCTTGCTCCGTCCGTCATTAGTTATTTTACTGCCTAGGTAGCAGAATTCCTTAACTTCATTGACTTCGTGACCATCAATCCTGATGTTTAGTTTCTCGCTGTTCTCATTTCTACTACTTCTCATTACCTTCGTCTTTCTCCAATTTACTCTCAAACCGTACTGTGTACTCAATAGACCATTCCGTTCAGCAGATCATTTAATTCTTCTTCACTTTCACTCAGGGTAGCAATGTCATCAGCGAATCGTATCATTGATATCCTTTCACCTTGTATTTTTATTCCACTCCTGAACCTTTCTTTTATTTCCATCATTGCGTCCTCGATGTACAGATTGAAGAGTAGGGCGAAAGGCTACAGCCTTGTCTTACACCCTTCTTAATACGAGCACTTCGTTCTTGATCGTCCACTCTTATTGTTCCCTCTTGGTTGTTGTACATATTGTATATGACCCGTCTCTCCCTATAGCTTACCCCTACTTTTTTCAGAATCTCGGACAGCTTGCACCATTTTATATTGTCGAACGCTTTTTCCAGGTCGACAAATCCTATGAAAGTGTCTTGATTTTTCTTTAGCCTTGCTTAGGCATAGGCATTCTCTTCTCCTCCCGCCGAGCGTCGTTTGTCGGACCTCGATCCGGTGACCCTTCGAGCTGCTACAGATACCGCCGGATCGACGCGTCACGCTGACAGCCTGACGCTACTCCGGCGCCACTGCCTACAGAGACGACTTCCGATCGCCTCCTGGCCTACGATATGGACGTACCTTCACTTACTGTCGCCTACCAGACCGCTGCGACTCCCTCTCGTCTTCTTATACCGAAGGACGGATTCGCAAACAACGTTCACCTTAAAGGCACAAGAAAAGGCGCCGCACGATCTCCAAATCAGACAGCTCACACTCTGAGGCTCCAGAGACCGTCCGGCTCGACGAGGCTTCGGGAAACCCGCACGACGACGACAAGAATGCCGACAACGCGACGCCGGCTCTGGCCGTGCCGGTACCTACTCTGCTGGCTCACCCAGGTGAACCTGAACCAATGGATTCCACTATTACATCTGCCGCCGAGACGTCCACCTATCCTACGCACGAGGTAGAGCATAAGACCGCTACAACGACAGCGCCGTCGATGGCGCGGAGTGACGACGTCGACGATGGCCCGAACAGTACGCTTTGGACGGAGGAACTGGAGAAGGAGACCTAGTTATGTGGACGGTAACGCCGCCAGGTAACGTACGACACTTCGCCGCTGCCTCGCTCCTCTTCACCCTCCACGTGGAGCTACCCTCCACAGCGGGGCACGACTCCAAACGTAGCGAATAGAACGATTAACACTAACAACATTAACTCCCTCGTGGTTATTCAAATGCTGCGCGAGATGATATGGGCATTGGACGTCGTCATCGCACTACTGCAGGAAGTCCATTTGGCCACCCTTGCGGATGTCGTGGTATATAGAACGTATCACTCTCCTGGTGACCACCTGGGTCGTAGCGTAGCCATCCACGCTCGAGAGGGCACTCCGGTGACCTACTTGCCGTCCATCACAGGCATGGCAATCACTGTTATGGGACGCGTATTGTCAACATTTATGCTCCGTCAGGCTTCATTCACGGACGTGACGGAGCACAGCTCTATTCAGCAGAAATCGCCCCTTTATTTACAGGGCGCTTTGACCGTTACTTGCTTGGGGTTGATTTAAATTGTGTGTTGCACCCTGAGGATCAAATTCCCCACTACAACACCTGTCAAGAACCGCGCCTAGGCACCCGTGATATGTTGCTCCCCGTCACTTGGGAAATTCTGCACGGCGACGCACCTGGACATATTTACCAGACGAGTCACTACGCGAGCCGACTTCACAAGATTAACGTTTCTCTGGAACTCACACCTGCACACGAAGGTGCATAACTTTCACCCTTTGCCTCTTCGGACCGCTCTGGCTAGATCTGCAATATTCTCCTCCCGCAACAAGTCGTCCACCGTGGAAGCTGAACACCTGCTACCTCCACGATCGCGAATGCCTTAAACGCGTTACCGAGACATGGGCAACATGTGAATGTCGCTTACATAAGTACTGCACAACCACGATCTGGTGGCTGGAATGTGCAAACATGCAATGCGACGTACCTTGATACAGCATGGCAAGGAAGCACACTATGTGATCCAAAGTACTCGTACACCCCTAAAAACGTAAGTTTTTCATATTAGGTGCATCGTGCTGCCACCTACTGCCAGGTACTCCATATCAGGGACCTCAGTAGTCATTAGACATCGTGAGAGAGCAGAGTGGGGGGCTCCGCGAATCTCACGGACTTGGAACGTGATCAATTGATTGGGTGTCACTTGTGTCATACATCTGTAATACAGATTTCCCAACTCCTACAGATCCCCAGGCCCACTGTTTTCGACATGATAGTGAACTGGAAACGTGAAGGGACAGGTACAGCACAACACCGTACAGCCTGAACTCGTCTGTTGACTGACAGAGACCGCCGACACTTGAAGACAGTCGTAATGTGTAAGAGGCAGACATCTACCAGGACATCACAGAGGAATTCCAAACTGCATCAGGAGCCACTGCAACTACTAAGACAGTTAAGTGGGAGGTGAGAAAACTAGGATTTCATGGTCGAGTGGCTGCTCACAAACCACATATCACGACTGTAAATGCCAAACGACGCCTCGCTTGGTGTAAGTAGGGTAAAAACTGGTCGACTGAACAGTGGAAAAACGTTGTGTAGAGTGACGGATCACGGTACACAATGTAGTGATCCGATGGCAGGGTGTGGGTATGACGAGTGCCCTGTGAACGTCATCTGCCAGCACGTGTAGTGCCTACAGTAAAATTCGGAGGCGTTGGTGTTATGGTGTGGTCGTGTTTTTGATGAAGTTGGCTTGCACCCCTTGTTGTTTTGCGTTCCACTATCACAACACAGGCCTACATCAATGTTTTAAGCACGTTCTTGCTTCACACTGTTAAAGAGCAATCCGAGGATGGCGATTGCATATTTCGACACGATCGAACACCTGTTCATAGTGCACTGCCTGTGGCGGAGTGGTTGCACGACAATAACGTCCTACAGGACACCTTTGGGATGTTTTGGAACGCCGATTTCGTGCCAGTCCTCACCGACCGACATCGATAATCCTTCTCAGTGCAGCAGTCCGTGAAGAATGGGCTGCCATTTCCCAAGAAACCTTCCAGCACCTGGTTCAACGTATGCCTGCGAGAATGGAAGCTGTCACTAAGGCTAAGGGTGGGCGAACGCCGTACTGAATTTCAGCATTACCGCCGGCCGCGGTGGTCTCGCGGTTCTGGGCGCTCAGTCCGGAACTGCGCGACTGCTACGGTCGCAGGTTCGAATCCTGCCTCGGGCATGGATGTGTGTGGTGTCCTTAGGTTACTTCTAGGGGACTGATGACCTAAGGTGTTAAGTCCCATAGTGCTCAGAACCATTTGAACCTTTTTTTTTTTTTCAGCATTACCGATGAAAGGCCCCACGGGCTTGTAAGTCATTTTCAGCTAGGTGTCCGGATACTTTTGATCACATATTGTAGCTGCACGGCACCGGCACACTACCGACTATTTCTACGTCATTCTTTGCGACCTGGACGCCCAACCACCCACCCATAAAAAACTAAGAGGGAACGCAGCAGAATTAAGGCACAAATTGTAACGCTGACACGGACACGCTGTCAAGATTCGGAAGAACAGGAACACCCCACCATGCATCATATCGTCTGCGGTAGGAAACGCCGTCAACAACGACTCATAACCGACATCTACATCTGTTGCGGCCAGCACGTCACTTGTGAGGCCGAAATCATCAATGCCTTTATAGACGACTACCGCACAATATACGAGGACGAGACCACCGACAACCACTCTGAAGAGTTTGTGTTACCACACGTCACTCGCACCCGACGAAGCGGACGAGCTGAGGTAGCCGGTTACGTTTGACGAAATCAAGGATGCTGTCAACAAATGTGCTTTGAGTAAGTCACCTTGTGTCGACTGATTGCTGATAGAATTTTATCGCGCCTTTATTGCGTGAATGGCGTCGAGATGGTCGACAATGTTTCATGAACTGCTGACGATGGGGAACGCGGTACCGTCACCCTCTGTCACGACAATTATTACAACCATCCACAAACCGACACTGGGGATGACGACATCACAATGCAGTCTCCAAACGCTGCTGTAAAAATTTAGTACGGCTCCTGGCGACGCGTTGCTACAACATATTGCGTAACATTCTGTCCCAAAAAAGACAACTCCGGGTGCCTCAGTTAACGTACAAACGGCCACAGGAGAATGTCATGGTTTAATTGCAGTTGCAGCGGCATGAAGACTCCGCGCCGAGAAGGTTGCCATTAATTTTGACAGCCATTCAGCAAGGTGCGGCATCTTTTCCTGTTCTCTGTAAATTAATGAGCTAAATGGGTTTAGGAACCGCCTTTATCGATATCATCAGGCGCCTGTAAGGTAGCGCCGGATCGCTGATTCATATAAATGGCCATGTGGTGGGACTAGTGACCATACGGCGCTCCAGGGTTGTCCACTTTCGACATTATACTATAACCCTGCAGCCACTCATCGGGAGACCGACGACCCACCATTTTGCTCTGACTTTGCGACAGCACACTTTTCCGTGTCGTGCGTATGCGGACGACGTTCTGTTCTAAGTCCGCTCACGGAATGAAAAATTGTTCTTGATTTGTGGGCAACGAACGGAACTGTAGTGGCGGTAACATGAATGTGGCTAAATCCTCGGCGATGCCAATTGAGCGCAGCCTCTCACACGACGAGTTCGCACCTCTCCTTCGCGTACAGAAACTACGAGATCTTGGTATCATTTTCACCCTTCACCGTACGCCGCTCTCCTGCAATTTTTAGCGTACTTTCCAAATTATCCTTACAGAAGTGCGACAAAATCTCCTCCGCCTCGTTCTTCACAACGTATCGAATACTTCAGTCAATGTGTGGCGTCCAAAATGCTCCATATCGCACAGATACTCCTACTGCCATCAACTATTGGACACATCCTCCAGGTCGCGTTCGGATACTTTCTTTCAGCCGATACACTCTTTAAGGTCCGTAATGAAACGCTCAGCCTCCCCCCGCGAGCGGGGGCCCTCTGCCATGTCAATGTACGACTCAGAGCGGCGTCTTTGTTTACGTTCACTGTGACAAGCAGAGGAATGGAGCGCCGCCCTTAAGGGCGCAGCTTGTTGGAAATTATTATGCCTGCGACTATATCGCCGCCAGTACAGTGGGCCACATCACGCACCATATGACGCACATTTTGATTTCATCGTCGACTTCAGTTGTGCTCACACTCACTTACCGAGCTCGCGCCTTCCTCGAACCAAACATTTCTAAGCCCCACTGCTTCGTTACGTATCCAGTAACAACGTCGAACTGAAGCATCCATCGACGCCGTGGCCCACGGTTCGGCGTCATGTCCTTACCTCCAACGTCTGGGTAACATGATACCACATCCATGTGGAAAATTTGCCTCAAATCAACGTCTGTAAGCATTTGGATTGTTGGACTCCGCTTTGTTCAAAACGGGACCAGTAGCAAAAGCCCTTTTAAGGGAATCTAAGGCTGTCTGGTAAATATGAGTCCAGCAGAAACCTGGTTGAGGGCACAACAAGCAGAGCAAAGTTGGTGATGATGTCATACAAGGTTGACCATTCCGATACACGGTCCCACAAACTTTTTATCCCTAGGTAGATTTAGTTCTACTCTTTTAATTCGATACCCCGGCGCCGAAAACAATGACAAGAAAGAAAATCTGATTATGAACCAGACTAACCCTGGAAGGATCGAGAGACAAGCGAGCTTCCTTAAGTCAGATTGAAACCTGAACCGGCGGAACTAAAGCTGCGAGGACGGGGCGTGAGTCATGCTTGGGTAGTTCAGTTGGTAGAGCACTTGCCCGCGAAAGGCAAAGGTCCCGAGTTCGAGTCTCGGTCTGGCACACAGTTTTAATCTGCCAGGAGGTTGCGTGCTCAAAATGTTTGTCAAAGGTTTTGTTATATCATCAAGTTCGCAGAGAAATTTGAAATCCCCAAAACTGCACAGAATAACTTACTCGGGAAAGTGGATCCAGTGGCCAATCCAAACGAAACGTGATCAAATACGAAGAGATTATAGTCGGTACAGAACGCCGTAGGTGGTTTATACTCTTCTGCCAACGGAATCTGATAAGTAGCTTGATTTAAATCGATCACACTACAAAAAGAGCCCAGAAAACCAAGAAAAACGGTTTTTCAAAGCAGATAACGGCACTGATCCTAAAACGATTTTCTTATTTAAAACATCTCGGTCAACTACTGGGCGATAACCTGCCCCACCTAATTGGGGAACTATGGAAAGGTTAGACACTTAAGAAAATATGGAACGTCTAATCACGCCGTCTTCGAGAAGCTTGTCGACTGTCGTCCGAAACTCCGTCATCTTGAGAGGCGACAAATAATAAGGCGTTTTCTAATACGAATGTGACCTGCTAATCTAATGGGGCACTTAATTTCATTAGTTAATCCAAGTTTTCTCTCAAAACTTCTCGAGACTGGCCAAGAGTTTGAAGTAACCGTTCATATAATTTTTTTAATTATTTATTTAAATTATTCCAAATATACTTATTAACCTCACTACCATACCGCACAGAATATCTGATAAGCATTACGTTGTCCGGAGGAAATCTAACTCCTACCACAAAAGCTAAACAGACAGCCTGTTTTTATTAAAAAAACCACATTGCAAACCTACTGCTGTAGTTACTACTTTAACAAACAGAAAGAGTAGGGGTCATGAAATATTCCCACTTTTTAATTTGAGCCGACACAGCCCATTTACCATTAACAAGCTACCATTCGTTGTTAACACCTTTCTCAACATGAATTAACAGCACCATCTCCTCCCACACCTCTGAGCCGTGGGAGAATCACTCTCTGCGGCTGGTCCCGGCGGAGGTTCGAGTCCTCCCTCGGGCATGGGTGTGTGTGTTTGTCCTTAAGATAATTTAGGGTAAGTAGTGTGTAAGCTTAGGGACTGATGACCTTAGCAGTTAAGTCCCATAAGATTTCACACACATTTGAATGTTTTTTTGAGGATCACTGGCGCCAATGATCCTCTTTCTAGTCGGGGCAGCAATCCAGGTTTTTCTGGCAAGCGTGTTTTCTCTTCTGCCCACTATTTAAGCGCGGCGCTTCCGGCGAAGTGAGTCTTGTTCTACCGCTCCGGGGCGCTAGAGGTCGTGCTTGCCCGTGGTATGGGCGTAGGTTGTGTTGTGGAGTCCCGCAGTCACCGTTACGTGGAGCGTTAGTTGCTCGCGGCGCCGTGTTATTATTTGAGAAGTGTGTCGACGCTGCACTGGTGGTTATGGCCTCTAATGTACTAGCAAGAGTGTATGCAGTACGACTTGATGCTAGATGCCTATGTACGCTTTGTGGGGTCTCGTTGCTTGCTGCTACTAACGGTGGGCACCCGCTATTTTCTTTGAACTGACATTGGTGATCAATCTGATCGTAATTTGTGTTCACAGCCGGGTGATTAAAAAGTCAGTATAAATTTGAAAATGTAATAAGCCACTGAATAATGTAGATAGAGAGGTAAAAATTGACACACGTGCTTGGAATGACATGGGGTTTTATTAGAACAAAAAGAACTAAGTTCACAAAATGTCCGACAGATTGCGCTGGACAGCAAAACGTCAGTGACTGCGCATGACAATCGTGTATAAAAGGAACTGTAATGAGAGAGAGAATCAGATGCGCCAGCAATCGCAGCATTTTTACGTTACCTGAAAAGGCGCTTTTAGTGAAGCTGTATTATCAGAATGGGGAATGTGCTAGTTCAGCGTTACGATCCTATCGCCATAGGAAGGGGATTCGAACGGGTAAAGGTCCGTTTTCAAATGCAGCTGTAGCAAGAATGATTTCGAATTTGGAAGCCACGGGTTGTTTAGACGATAAACCCCGTAGTGGCCGACCGAGCACAAGGCGTAATGCTGCTGAGACGGTTCAGGAAGAAATGGAGACTGTAGCGGGTTCGTCCATGCACGGGGAAGTTAGCGCTCGTGCAGTCGCACGTCGCACTGGCATTCCATACACTACTGTTTGGTTGGCATTTAGGCGTACCCTCCTATGCTGTCTGTACAAAATCCATCGGCATCATGAACTGTTACCTGGCAATTTGGTGAAGCGGAGGGCATTTGCGGTCTAGGCGTTTCAAAAGATGGCGGAAGATGACGATTGGTTGAGTAACGTGTTGTGGACCGACGAAGCTCATTTCACGCTCCGAGAGTCTGTCAATGCCCACAACTGCAGAATTTGGGCTACCGAAAATCCTAGAACTGTCGTTAAAACTCTATTGCACGACGAGAAAGTCACGGTATGGGTTGGATCTACCACATCTACCGTTATCAGGTCTTTTTCGTCGAGTAAACGCGTGATTCTGGTTTTGTAACTGCTACCGTGACGGGTGAGAGGTACGCCGATATGTTACAGAATCGCATCATCCCCAGCCTGGCTGATAAACACCTACTGTAACGTACGATGTTTATGCAGGATGGCGCTCCACCCCATATTACTAGACGCGTGAAAGATATCTTGCGCAACTGTATCGTGATCGACCGACTTCTCTAGGGATGCTGAAAGACAACATCCGACGCCAATCCCTCACCATAACTACGGACAGTGCTGTTCACAACATTATTCCTCGACTACAGCTATTGTTGATGAATGATGGTCGATATTGAGCATTTCCTGTAAACAACATAATCTTTGTTTTGTCTTACTTTGTTATGCTAATTATTGCTATTCTGATCAGATGAAGCGCTGTTTGTCGGACATTTTTGAACGTTTGTATTTTCTTGCTTCTAATAAAGCCCCATGTCATTCCAAGCATGTGTGTCAATTTGCACCTCTCTATCTACATTATTCCGTGATTTATTCAGTTTTCAAATTTATACTGACTTTTTGATCACCCGGTATATTGAATAGTGGTGTTCAGAGTATAAAACACTGCCCAGTGACGAGAGTACTAAGCGTAAGTAATGTCAAAACCGCGTGAGTCATTGTAGCACCATGCGCAAGCAATGTTTTGTATTAAGGCGGTGGGTTTCTAAAGTACTAAAGTAGTTGTGTTTTATACTGTGGTCTCCGTCTGAAGGGGCCGTGATATTCGTGTCTTGTATTATAGTTTTAATATTCTTGGTTTGGCAGGCCTTTAACTTCTCCTGATTTTATGCTCGTTAATGGGAGGGGGTCCGCCCCGATAGCTGGATGGTCAGCATCTGTCACGCCAAGGGGCTCTGGTTCGATTCCCGGCTGGGTCGGAGTTTTCCCCACTCAGGGACTGGGTGTTGTGTCGTCCTTATTATCATTTCATCATCATCAGTGGAAGGCAACGGAAAACCACCACTGGCATCACTTCCCTAGACGCTCATGCGGTGGAGCTCTCTGACGAGGCTTCCACCATGACAAGACCTGTCGTAAGGCAGAACACAAAATGGGAGGGGGGTTCATAATTTTGAATTATGAACAGTAAGAAGTGAATAATTTTCTATGTCATTTATTTGATGTTTTCTTTCTGTTAAGAGCGTTAAATTTAAAGAGGGAACAACCTTGAAATTAGAGTGTTTTGTGTTGGCTCTTTTGAATTGGTTGTCTGTACTTGTTTAGTTTTAAAAATGTTCCAATGAACTACCAAAGGCGGACAGAACCAATTCCGGATTGACCGATATAGGGGCGGCGCCTTGGGCGAGATGTGTTCGGACGCCGTTAGCTCGGCCAGCTACGTTTTGGTGACGCTCCACGCTACTTGGCTGCATCCTGTCAATGTCGCTGCTCGCCCCAGAAGTTAACAGAAGTTGAGTATTTATCTCTCGCTATTATTTGGAGGTTTCTCTCGCTAGGGTGCTCGAGTTGCACTAAGGTGCGTCCCCTGTTCCTAGTAATTGGTTTCTCTTGAATTTGTGCGGGTCATCCGTCGGGGTGCGCTCGCTGTTGCATGGAATTTAAAGTGACAATTAACATAAATGTTTTGCACATATTTGTTGTTATAATTGTAAGGAATTCCACGAGTGAGTTCTGTGGAATAGTCATTACATTATTAGTGGAATTCCGTTGATCTGTTTATTGGTCTAAGCTTTCCATTGCGGAAATTGCTCTTTAAAAAGTTGTTATTATATTTCCTGTACTGTTGCTTAATGAACCTGTGGGGATTTTGTCCCTGTAAATATTACTTGTGAGAAACTGCTATTGCCATTCTTAATCATTGGGGTCTGTTTATTTGTTTAATGGAAAAGGAAAGATCTTTACTTAACTTGTTGCATTCTATATACTAATGTAAAGATTGTATAAGGGTTTTAATTATCCTTGTTACTGGTGGCTATTGGAAAGCCGGTTTTGTAAAAAATTTGTAAAACTGTTTTGGGGATATCTGTAATTAATCTTGGTGAATTACAAGCCTGTGTTTGCGTTTTCTTGTGATTGCTTTAGGTGACTGTTGAAGAATTGTAAATTTCACGTCTCAAACTCGATACCGAAAGCAATACCCACTGTCTAATAATGAAACTGAACTGCCAGAATCAACCAAGGCATAGACTGGTTCGGAATTCAGAATTGAACTTACAAAAGAAAATGAACTAACGTGCAGCACGAGAATTTTCTGAGAACGAATCGCTGGCCCGCAGCTATCTGTATGCCGTACCACCGAACGATGCCGTCTTTTGCTTCTAAACACGTGATGAGGGTGTGGGCTGTCACTAACAATACGACCGTAGTTACGGCAACGAAAACTCACAATATGTTCAAGCCGTTTTTGTGCACAAACGGGAGGCGCCGCGTTTCCACAAATTTCATGCTGCTCCACTCGTAACTGCGAGCTACGTTTATGATCCGCAAACTTAATATTTTTTTCTGTTGAATTAACCTTACGTGAATCGGCTTAAGACGTTGGCCTACCACAAGATACCATACACGACCGATCCCATGGACGCTTCCCTTCAAGAATAATACGCAGTCTAACTCTTTGATAAACTGACACATAATGCTATTCCAACAACACGAATACCTTCCACATATTTGTCAGTACACTTCTCAACAACTTGTACCCTAAAGAAGTGTTTAATGATCATGTGCTCTCTTTTACAGATTCATACCATTTTTTAAGAAATATTCTTCCGATAATCGCCAGAAAACCAGCATTTTTACCGCCTTCAGCCACTAATATAAGTTATTCAAAATTCCCACATTTAGTAGGAAGATAATTTTTGAAATAAAGTTATGCAACACCTGTAAAATGGTAGCCTTCTCTTGTGATGCTACTGTTAATCACAGAAACCTACCAATATCTTCACTATTATCCAAAGAAAAATTTTGATACCTGCCAGTTAAGCTATTATAGGTTCGGTATCCGACTCAATTTTCCTTTGTCTATTGAACAATGTAGCCTTTTGCTGTATCGAAAATAAATCACCTTCACGAGAGGGGATTTTGGTACTCAAAACATTCAAATCTGAAATTGTATTTTAAAAAAAATGTCTGAATAGGCAAAAGCATGACTTAAGCAACAAGGTTCTGTAGTACTTGAACAAAATATAACTCCTTGGAATACTAAAAATCTTGCCTAGTACGATTTCCAAAGCACATAGTACGACGTGAAACACAGATTAGCCAAAACCTCTCTATAGAAAACAGATCATTAATCTGAAGCAAGAGCAGAGCTAAAAAAATGTGTTTCCTTTTAAAGCAATCAAAAAACCTTAGCAAGCTTAGAGATGCCAGCTCATTTCTAATTTCTAAAAACACAGCACCAAAAGACATCAATATAAATGCACAAAACGTAACAGTACAATACATAGGGTACCACTCACAACACAGACCTGAACACATCATTCGCAAACATTGAGACTCTATTAATCAAGTTGCGTTAGTACCAAGGTTGACAAATGTTTGCTTATCAAACTGTAAAGCTCACCATTTATTCATCTACTATGTCCCATGTTTGGCTAACTTGAAAATCCACCAGTATCAAAGCGAATTCCAGCCAAATTACCAAATGATGTGGCAGCACTTATCACACCTGTTGACCTTTAGACAAAATAGACAGCACATTCAACAGCGCATACACAGTGTTGTGGACTGACAAGACAGCCAGTCCACAGTGACGGGTAACCGAAAGGCACGCGCTTAAACTCAAGCAGGCTGGCGTGAGGTATGCTTCATTAGATACATAGCAAAGGATAAATGGCGCCTTGCTAGGTCGTAGCAATTGACTTAGCTGAAGGCTATGCTAACTATCGTCTCGGCAAATGAGAGCGTAATTCTCAGTGAACCTTTCATAGCAACGTCGGCTGTACAACTGGGGCGAGTGCTAGTAAGACTCTCGAGACCTGCCGTGTGGTGGCGCTCGGTCTGCGATCACTGACAGTGGCGACACGCGGGTCCAACATATACTAATGGACCGCGGCCGATTTAAAGCTACCACTAGCAAGTGTGGTGTCTCACGGTGACACACACTTTTTGTGGGACGAACACAGTCACTGTTAGAGAGAGTGGCAGTGGGCGGAGTGGAATTAACTACATGAATGTCCATGGGCGAAGGTTCACGAGCCTGAGCATTCTTGGTTCGATTCCGGCGCGAAGCAAAGGGCCTGGAATGGTTTTTAGTGTCCGATCTGAGCTTTTTCTGGCAAACACTCTGAACATGTCCTTTTCTATTACAGAAAAAGCAAATAGCTTGGCGTGACGGGCAATTCTCACGCGAATGTCTAGTAGCACACTGCGGGCATGACTTTAGTACTGCATTTGCATGCTGGCGCGGGACACGTGGCTGTGCGGACGTGCGCAAGGGCTGTTTACAGTTCCGTGCAGCTCGCCCAGTGGGCCGGTTAATGTGACACACAGCTGGCGAAGTTTCAAATGATTCCTGAGCAAAGTCAAGTGTGTCTTCCCTATCCAAGATGTCTATCACTGGTTGAAGGGAGGGACTGACTAGTTTCAAAATTTGCTCCCGTATACGAACATCAGTAACGTTCTGTGCAACTGCATCACGCACCATAGTATCTGTATAAGGGAGTCCACAGTCACACTCAAAAGCACCATCCCTTGTAAGGCCTTGCAAAGTTGCAACCCACTCCCGATTAGTTTGACCGGCCGTACGTTTTGTACGAAAGAACGTATACCGTTTTGCAACTACATTGACTGATTCTTTGAAGTATGCATCTAATGCCGACAAAATTTCGTCGTAGGACAGAGATGCCACGTTGCGTCGGGGAAATAATTTCACTATCACACGGTACGTTTGCACCCCTACACACGCCAATAAATGAGGCTGCCGCTCGTTACCTTGAATTCTGTAGGCGGCGAGATGAAATCCAAATTGGCGTGACCACTCCGTCCAGCTTTCCAGGGCCGCATCGAAGCGTCTAAAAGGTGGTGCAACTGCATGTTGTGGCTGCGGTAGCGGTGGAGCGGCGGCGGCCGCATCATTTTGCATTGCACGTTGACCCTGGACGAGCTGTCCAAGGTTATTCAATAACGCCGGCGTCTGCTAATTCTGCAAGCGATAAAATTCGGACAGTACATCTGGAGATTGTGGCGAAGCCATGACACAAGGAAACTAAGCAAGGATAAAGAACAAGACCCTGTTTTTACTCGTCGCCAAAAATGTTGTGGACTGAAAAGACAGCCAGTCCACAGTGACGGGTAACCGAAAGGCACGTGCTTAAACTCACGCAGGCTGGCGTGAGTATGCTTCATTTGATACATAGCAAAGGATAAATGGCGCCTTGCTAGGTCGTAGCAATTGACTTAGCTGAAGGCTATGCTAACCATCGTCTCGGCAAATGAGAGCGTAATTCTCAGTGAACCTTTCATAGCAACGTCGGCTGTACAACTGGGACGAGTACTAGTAGGTCTCTCGAGACCTGCCGTGTGGTGGCGCTCGGTCTGCGATCACTGACAGTGGCGACACGCGGGTCCGACATGTACTAATGGACCGCGGCCGATTTAAAGCTACCACCAAGCAAGTGTGGTGTCTGGTGGTGACACCACACACAGCTCGCAATCTCGACGGGATATAGCTTTCATGTCAATGTTCAGTTTAAAATAGAAACAGAACTCGATCTGCACTTCACTTGCAGGTGATCCAGTGAGCGTCTACTATAAATGCTGCAATCTAGCTTCCCTTCAGGAGGGAAAAACTGTGACTATTCCTCGGCATCAGCTCCACATGCGATCAGCACTCCGGCTGCCTGCAGGACGCACTAGCTTCGCTATTCGCTAGAGGTAACAAAGCCATGAGCCAACACACGTGCAGTGCTTTAAAGCCACAGTGCACGAACCTGCCTTTATCTAGTGGAACGCCGAGGAGAGCATTCCCAGCAAACACAGTCTTGGAATTTTTGAGTATCAATAGCGGATAGGTTTGATATCCTAGAAAGCTTTGATATTATGCTGGATTCGAATAACCCTTACAGACTTAGAATCCAACATTAGTATCACATTCCATGAGAGAAACTTGAGTCGCTTGAACAAATATGGCTGAATCTGAGGAGTAGCAAATAAAACTATCAATGGGACTCATATTACAACTTGGAAAAGATTGGGGATCTACTTTTTTGATAACGTAACTCATACTTTTCTATTTACTTAACTCATACTTCTGCGTATATCCTTCGTTTCCACACAAAACAGTCTGTATGTGGTGAATCACACATATGATTCCACTACATTACAAGAGCATTAAAGCCGTATTTATAAATGCTATTCATGATATCTTTAGTTTCATTCCTGTACCTGAAATGATACTTTAGTAAGTTTGCGACATACAAATTACCACTACTGTAAAGTACCTTGCTATGTTGCGATCTTTTTATAATTATATGATCATGAAATTTCGTAATTACTTTCTGTTGTGACTTGGCAAGACAGCCAAGTCACTATGCGAGGATGCCGAGAGGCACGCGTTTAAGCTCACGCAGACTGGCGTGAAGTCTGGAACAATTAAAGAAGTTTATAGTAGCAAATAAAGTACGTAGTTGATGTAATACTTAACTTTAATCCATAATTGGAGAACATCGCTCTTGTTGATACATGAATTATAATCTCAATATAAACTGGTAATGGCGCCTTGCTAGGTCGTAGCAAATGACGTAGCTGAAGGCTATGCTAACTATCGTCTCGGCAAATGAGAGCGTATTTGTCAGTGTAGCTTTGCTAGCAAAGTCGGCTGTACAACTGGGGGCGAGTGCTAGGACGTCTCTTTAGACCTTCCGTGTGGTGGCGCTCGGTCTGCAATCACTGACAGTGGCGACACGCGGGTCCGACGTATACTACCGGACCGCGGCCGATTTAAAGGCTACCACCTAGCAAGTGTGGTGTCTGGCGGTGACACCACACTTTCAAATACGAACAAAACTACAGCGTAGTTCATAAGTATTCAATCACTCTTCTAAGACACAAATATGAGAATAAACAGAAATTTAGAGACAGATTATGAGACTGGAGTAAAGGGAAACCTGTATTGCTCCGTATGCTCGAGTATCATGTCGTTTTTGGAAACCCAGAATCTACTATGTAGGAATCAACATGGATTTCGGAAACAGCAATCGTGTCAGACCCAACTCGCTTTATTTGTTCATGAGACCCAGAAAATATTAGATACAGGCTCCCAGGTAGATGCTATTTTTCTTGACTTCCGGAAGGCGTTCGATACAGTTCCGCACTGTCGCCTGATAAAGTAGGAGCCTGCGGAATATCAGACCAGCTGTGTGGCTGGATTGAAGAGCTTTTAGCAAACAGAACACAGCATGTTGTTATCAATGGAGAGACGTCTACAGACGTTAAAGTAACCTCTGTCGTGCCACAGGGGAGTGTTATGAGACCATTGCTTTTCACAATATATATAAATGACCTAGTAGATAGTGTTGGAAGTCCCATGCGGCTTTTCGCGGATGATGCTGTAGTATACAGAGAAGTTGCAGCATTAGAAAATTGTAGCGAAATGCAGGAAGATCTGCAGAGGATAGGCACTTGGTGCACGGAGTGGCAACTGACCCTTAACATAGACAAATGCAACGTATTGCGAATACATAGAAAGAAGGATCCTTTATTGTATGATTATATGATAGCGGAACAAACACTGGTAGCAGTTACGTCTGTAAAATATCTGGGAGTATGCGTACGGAACGATTTGAAGTGGAATGATCATATAAAATTAATTGTTGGTAAGGTGGGTCCCAGGTTGAGATTCATTGGGACAGTCCTTAGAAAATGTAGTCCATCAACAAAGTAGGTGGCTTACAAAACACTCGTTCGACCTACACTTGAGTATTGCTCATCAGTGTGGGATCCGTACTAGATCGGGTTGACAGGGGTTGACAGAGATAGAGAAAATCCAAAGAAGAGCGGCACGTTTCGTCACAGGGTTATTTGGTAACCGTGATAGCGTTACGGAGATATTTAACAAACTCAAGTGCAGACTCTGCAAGAGAGGCGCTCTGCATCGCGGTGTAGCTTGCTCGCCAGGTTTCGAGAGGGTGCGTTTCAGGATGAGGTATCAAATATATTGCTTCCCACCACTTATACCTCCCGAGGAGATCACGAATGTAAAATTAGAGAGATTAGAGCGCGCACGGTTGCTTTCGGACAGTCGTTCTTCCCGCGAACCATACGCGACTGGAACAGGAAAGGGAGGTAATGACAGTGGAACGTAAAGTGCCCTCCGCCACACACCATTGGGTGGCTTGCGGAGTATAAATGTAGATTTAGATGTAGATGTTACCAATATGGCAACAGGGAGACCATTTTGGAAGTCCCCATCTTTGATGAAGTAATTTTTAATTGTAATTGGTTCATGTGAGGTATCAATCATATACACTCCTGGAAATTGAAATAAGAACACCGTGAAGTCATTGTCCCAGGAAGGGGAAACTTTATTGACACATTCCTGGGGTCAGATACATCACATGATCACACTGACAGAACCACAGGCTCATAGACACAGGCAACAGATCATGCACAATGTCGGCACTAGTACAGTGTATATCCACCTTTCGCAGCAATGCAGGCTGCTATTCTCCCATGGACACGATCGTAGAGATGCTGGATGTAGTCCTGTGGAACGGCTTGCCATGCCATTTCCACCTGGCACCTCAGTTGGACCAGCGTTCGTGCTGGACGTGCAGACCGCGTGAGGCGACGCTTCATCCAGTCCCAAACATGCTCAATGGGGGACAGATCCGGAGATCTTGCTGGCCAGGGTAGTTGACTTACACCTTCTAGAGCACGTTGGGTGGCACGGGATACATGCGGACGTGCATTGTCCTGTTGGAACAGCAAGTTCCCTTGCCGGTCTAGGAATGGTAGAACGATGGGTTCGATGACGGTTTGGATGTACCGTGCACTATTCAGTGTCCCCTCGACGATCACCAGTGGTGTACGGCCAGTGTAGGAGATCGCTCCCCACACCATGATGCCAGGTGTTGGCCCTGTGTGCCTCGGTCGTATGCAGTCCTGATTGTGGCGCTCACCTGCACGGCGCCAAACACGCATACGACCATCATTGGCACCAAGGCAGAAGCGACTCTCATCGCTGAAGACGACGCGTCTCCATTCGTCCCTCCATTCACGCCTGTCGCGACACCACTGGAGGCGGGCTGCACGATGTTGGGGCGTGAGCGGAAGACGGCCTAACGGTGTGCGGGACCGTAGCCCAGCTTCATGGAGACGGTTGCGAATGGTCCTCGCCGATACCCCAGGAGCAACAGTGTCCCTAAATTGCTGGGAAATGGCGGTGCGGTCCCCTACGGCACTGCGTAGGATCCTACGCTCTTCGCGTGCATCCGTGCGTCGCTGCGGTCCGGTCCCAGGTCGACGGGCACGTGCACCTTCCGCCGACCACTGGCGACAACATCGATATACTGTGGAGACCTCACGCCCCACGTGTTGAGCAATTCGGCGGTACGTCCACCCGGCCTCCCGCATGCCCACTATACGCCCTCGCTCAAAGTCCGTCAACTGCACATACGGTTCACGTCCACGCTGTCGCGGCATGCTACCAGTGTTAAAGACTGCGATGGAGCTCCGTATGCCACGGCAAACTGGCTGACACTGACGGCGGCATGCACAAATGCTGCGCAGCTAGCGCCATTCGACGGCCAACACCGCGGTTCCTGGTGTGTCCGCTGTGCCGTGCGTGTGATCATTGCTTGTACAGCCCTCTCGCAGTGTCCGGAGCGAGTATGGTGGGTCTGACACACCGGTGTCAATGTGTTCTCTTTTCCATTTCCAGGAGTGTATTATCAGACATAATAATGATGTCACTTATTTGAGCATTATTTTACTCATTCTTAAAATACGGTGTCCTCTGCATAGAACTCGCAAATGCTATCAGTAACAGATAGAGGCTACCGTATTCTCTGTTGTCGAATTCATAGTAAGCCTCGTACTGCAAGAAACCAAGGGAGAGGATGTTGTTATGGGTGGCCAGTACCCTCTTTGTACAACAGAAATGCACTCGTGGATTAAAACAGTTCTTTTTTATTTACGTGAAAAGGAAGTTGTTACTTGAATTGAGTCAATGTTTGTGGTACAAGATCATCACTAATAGTCCCGCTGTAGTCACTAATCTGGTCACTTTCTACTGCCATAGCATGTGATGAACTATACTCTCTCTGTGATAAAACTGACAGATACCAAACGAGACGATCAGGTGAGCGAGTGGGTCCCTCCGGCCAGCGGCGGCGACCTAAATACACGCTGTGAAGAAGACGTTGGCGGCATGTTGCTTGTCTGTGTGTCTCGGGCCTCTCTCGTGATAGGTGCGCTTGATCCAGCGCCTTCTAATCGACCTTCGCGCTTCATCTTTGCCAACCAGTGTGCTGGCGATAGCTTACGCCAGCACACTTCACTCTTTCGTTATGGACCTTAACCAACACATGTACTGTAATGTGTCCACAAGTATCAATAATACCTTCCCTGTAGTGCGCAAGTTTACTAATATTCACTGTGCACGTAATTTCCTTCATATGCCTTCATAAAGAATAATTGACTTTGATCAGGGAAGGATGGCAGCCACTCCACCAGACCTCTATCAGCTACCCTTCTCTGGGAAAACAGGATTGGCAGGTGTGTGCTTACAGCTAGAGCATAGTTACGTGAGGTGCCATTGTGTGAAAGTCGGATATGCCCTACCTCCTGTCAGCTGTGGCGGCACTAATCTTCGCCTTACAACTCCAGATAACGAGCTGTTGTAAGCACTCCCTGAATGAACACGAGGACCTAATACTTCACCCCAAATCATTTGCTAGCTGTGTGTCATCTATCTTTAATGGATCCATCCGTTGAGGACTGACATCTGGCCAGTATGTGTAATTCGATTTATTAACATCTTCGTTCATACAGTAACTTATTCCATCCATAAACGGTGCAATTCAGAGAAAACAGCAGTTTTCACGGTGCTTCAGTATCATTACTTCTATTGACTATACCCATTGACCAGTATGGCAAATGGAGAAATTATGTTACATTTGCGTTTTGTTTGGTTAGGATTTACGTTTGGCTCAAACTGTATTTATTTATGTGCTGCGAGTACTACGCTACGGGCTTTTACTGTGAGATGCAAGAGATTAATCCGTGGTCGTGTTCCGCAGTCTGCGGCAGATTCAGTTTCAAGAAACTTAGCGAGGTTTCAAAACTGTAGTGTGGGTAACGTTTGACTTGTTTGGGTGGCGTTGGTTGAAACGCTCTGCGAAAAAACACGCGCTCCTCTTTTCTGATATCAGTGCGGTCTCCATGCGTTTGGTTTTTGTTAACGCTATCAGCTTTCACGTCGCATGCATAGGAGAAACATCAATCATAAATCAAGAAGGAGTAAAGCTATGCCCAAGTGAAAGGTACAGTTTTTCTCCAGTAATTCTCTTTGTGTTTAATATATTTCATGACACGATTTACATCTGAAAGCTTCAAGTTTTGTCGAATATGGCAAATTGCTCACACGTTTGTAACATAGCTTAACAGATGTTCCCACTCTCCCATCTCTCACTACCTGAATTTAAATTTTTGTTTATGTTAATTTATTTGTTTTACGAGGGTGGTAAATCAGTCAGTAAATAAATTGGTAAAACTTCAACCGTGAGTTCAGTTTATCATTTCCATCAGATAGTTTAATACGTCCTTGTGGTGTCTACAAGCACATGGTGAATTTAGAGATGTCAGTCAAATTCTTATATTATCTCTCATGCTATTAACCAAACGTAGCAATATCCTTTTGCCCTCTGCATTAAAGGGAGTGTAGAGCATTTGGTCATGACGTCTCTGAGGTGCAAACTCATGGTGATGTGATGTTGATCATTTAGTTTCACTGGTAAAAAAGAAGAGATGTGTTTCAATTCATTCCTAAGGTCTTGCGAGTACTTAGGTGCTTGCGATACCCATAACACAACACTGCCTCAGATATGCATATGAATTGTATCCTTCCCAACATTAAGATGAACAACTACATGAAGAAGTATAGAGAACTACCCTGAGAATACAGGTCAAGGTAATCCTCGGTGTGGCCTCTCTTTGCGTAGGAATTCAGTCCGCTTGGATCGGTATTAAAAAACAAAGTCACAAGAAATTTGTCATGTTAATCGTTAACGCACTGGGTTAAAATTTCTGGTGGCGCTTAGTTCTCGCCTTAGGGATTTAAGCCATGTGATCAGAGAGAGCAGTAACATCAAAACCTGTACGCTTAATGTTGAAAAGAACGCTTTGCTACTCAGTAGAAGATGCCAAGGCTGCAGTGTTTATTCCATACTGCGGTACGACAGTTACGAAGATAAGACGAGTTCTGCAGACGTAGAAGTTGAGACTGGCATTCCGAAGAATAGGGATATGTTAATCCCCACTGATGACAGAGTGTGTCTTAGAGTGCAGTATGCGTCCCGTATTTCCTGTGAATATTGTAGTTATTATCATCATTATTATTCTCGTGTCAGAAACAGACACATTTACACAGATAAAATATGTACATTATGTAAAATCTGACCTAAGCTTGGTCACTTCTAGTGCATTCATCGAGACCTGATACTAGTCATTTTCCACACAGGGGTTTGTACACAGCCAGTATTGAAGCATATGCGTAACTAATCTTCTCCACAGTAGTACTACATAATATCTTCTCTGTCGTAGCCTAGACTTGCCATATTAACCCTTGACCTACCCATTCTTGATCTCAAAAATAGCGAGGTCTTCCTTGTCAGCCATCCCTAGTCATAACTAGGTGGGAGAATTTAAGATATTATGTTCCCATCCAGCGGAAAACTTTCCACAACTGAAATCTTAATATTTAATATGTGGTTACTAGTATATCGGTTTTTCTGAGGATGCTGTTTCAAAGAGGTTCTTTCAGAATTCAACTTTTGTACGTGAATTTCACGCCAATGCAGTGGATATATTACCTGCTGCTCCATTTCCTTTCCTTACTTGTTCACAGCTATTTCCCTTCGAACACAAGTTGGAGCTGTTCCTGCCAGGTGGTAAACCCATAAGGTTGAAGTAGATTTCAAACTTCCGTTAGGTGCCTGTGTGTGTCATCCAGGGCTATGTCGATCAATTTCGAGTGTCTTTCATTATACCTAACAGAACAGGCACATTGTGCATAAGCTCAAATTGTTTCGGCTTGACTATTCCACTGTGAACCAAATAGTTTTCAAGAGTGAATGACCCTGGTGGAAACTTTCAGCTTGGTATTAATACAATGTTTCGTGTATGTAAGAGCTCTGACAGGTATTCTGGAGAATTTTTGTTCCCACTCAAGCCCTGAACAGACCATCTTCAATTTCCGACTCGCTTCCCTGTTTTTCAAATAGAAAACTCATACGTGTCTCTGCCTGTTTTGATATAAACTGGCTTGTACAGTAGTATCTTGAAATGAGGGATCGATTTCTTCACTGTTAGGCTAAAATAGTCAATGTTTTCTTGTTACATATACTCCAAGGTAGCTCATTTTCAGTTTTACTCTTTTTCATAGTCTTCGCTAAATCAGTCTTGCTGTCTGCTGTTGTAAGATCATTACTGTGTTTCCCCTTCTAACTAAGCTCTCAGGTAGCGGATTTTAGTAGGTTAGAGGATGATTGGTTCATCCAGTTATTATCTTTATGAATAGCTAGTCTTCTTTTCTGGACTTGTCTCTTAGTGGCTCTTCAGATCTGATATCAATATATTTAATGGTATGAATTCACCCTTTTGCTCCAGTGTTCGGTTTAGAGGAATGGTGAGTATTCATATAACAAAGAGTACAAGAGAGCATATTATCACCTTATGTTGTGCTTTAGGCTATCCTCATGTCATATGCCCTAGCCACATTCGTCTCATACAGTCGATGTATAGGCGCTAATAACTGCGATCTTGAGCGCTCTAAAGATGGAGCAAGAACAACAGAATCACAAAGTAGTATCTAGGAATCTTGGTTTGGCTTAAAAGAAACCACATGATGCGAAAGCACTACGTTCAAAAGTATTTATCCAAAAGATCACATTATAGTTGTAGCTTATGATAATTCCACACATAAAATACGTCTGGAACGTGTATGTGTGTGTGTGTGTGTGTGTGTGTGTGTGTGTGTGTGTGTGTGTGTGTGTGTGCGAGCCTGTGTATGTGTTGCTGACGTATTTTAGATAATTATTTCAATTTACACCGTCAACGTAGATTTTAGCATAAGTACTTTGGACGTAGTGTAAAATAGGTTCATATCGTTGGACTACATATTGTGATTTCATTTTGGCCACTGAAGTGCTGGGCTGTGACTGTTTCTTTTTAATTCTCTCTGATACTGAGTGGAGGGGTGGGGTTGGTAGTGAAGGGGAAGGGCGTGGCTTGCCACATAATGATGATGACAACGTCACAGATGGCTTTGTGACTTGGCAGATAAGGGGCATAATCACCCTTCTTCAATTCTGAGGTCGTTGCCCCTGTAAGTAGGTAGCCCGCACCAGTATTTGAACTTAGACTGTGGTATTCAGTGTCAAATACTGTAGTTAACAGCACAATGCGCCGGAAGCCCCATCCATGTATAACTGATTTCATTCACAAAGTACTGCTCCATTCCTTCTAGGCATATATATCCATAAGATATATGGTTACTGCAGCATAAATATCTGATATTTGGATAGGTATGATTCGTTAACATTCCAGCCTGGTCATCTAAAAAGACTGATTCTTAGATCCTTACTTACATATTTTAGTGTTTTATCTAGTCGAATTCTGAATGTTACTGTTACATTGCACTCCGCAGCTGATTTTGATACTCGAAACGAGTTTGCGTGCACATTGATCTATGGAAGCAGGCTTCAAATTTCGACTGACAACGTCCATATTGATCTTTCAATAAATTGTGTTGTTGAATATGTTCGGGTGATGCGGTAACGGTTTGGTAATTTTGAAATTTCTTTGAATTTGGTGGCTACTTTATGTCTACACATGAAAGTAACGACATAAACCTCAATTCCACAGTGAATTTTCCACTCTTCATTGCGGTAGACGTAGCTTTGAATCTTGCTAGCATACTAAAAGTTAATTCCGAACTGAGACTCAAACCTGGTCCTTGCTTTCGCTGGCAGTGCTCTCACGTACTGAGCAATGCGGACCAGATACGTCCCACGATGCCACCACCCGCGCCCTATTCACAGTTTTACTCGTGCTAATACCTTTCGCCTACTTTAGGTTGGAGCAATGTCAGAAAAAGACAAAGTTGTGTGTTGGAGCCGCCCCTGGTAGCTGAGTTGTCAGCGCGACGGAATGTCATACCTAACGGCCCGGTTTCGATTCCCGGCTGGGTCGGAGATTTTCTCCAATCAGGGACTGGGTGTTGTGTTGTCTTTATCATCATTACTTCATCCCCATTGACACGCAAGTCGCCGAAGCGGCTTCAACTAGAAAGACTTGTACCAGGTGAACGGTCTACCCGACGGGAGGCGCTAGCCACACGGCATTTCCATGTAGGTCTTACCTACAAAAAGATTTCAAAATCACAGACGCTCCTTTGCAGAATGAATGACTCACTCGGAAAACAAATCTTTAGACTGTAGGCAAGCCTTTTCTTCCCGATATTCTTTCATTCAGCTGTCCTAGTTCCACAGGGTGTACAGAAAAACTTCGTTGGAGCTTTGACAAGAGTAGAGACGCTCTACCAGAAGTCAAACTGTGAAGGTAGATCGTGAGAGGACTTCCTTGAAACGCAAGGTTTCAGTCGTTTCGAATCCATGAGAGGCGCTCAATATTCTAGTAAGGTTTCACAAAATGCAGTTGTTCAGTGGCATTCAAGCTAGAATAGATGGCTGGAAAACTAACTATATCTCGTATTTTTTATATGTTCTGTTGGGGTAATTATATGTGCCGCTGAAACGTTATCAAGAAGGTAAATCCTGAATACTTCCTTTTATTGCTGAACCTTTGACGCGTAATCCCAAATACAAGGATTCTACACCTGAAGTGAGTCTACAAAAAACTAAATTCAGCCGAAAAAATACGATGTGATCGTTTGTGTGCGCGACGCACGCTGACACATCTCAAATGGATTCCAGCTGTCCACCCACGCAGAGATTCGACCGGCCCTATAGGAAGACAGCAATCGCGGGAACGTAGCCTTTCCAATAAATTCCGCAGCCGCTGAGCACAATAGCTTTCTGGGGCGGCCTCCGTACGTCCGCAATGGATTACACGGACGCGAAAGCGCCGATGTTTCTGTATTGGACGCACGGACACACGCTTTCACATGCTGGGCAGATGTATTCGCTTCCGCCGCCATCACTGCAATACAACAGACATAGAAACACAACTTTGAATGTTCAGAAGACAATGTGCAAAATCAGTTGAACGACAAAAACCTGTAGTTGTATTTCTACGAAAGGATAATCGCCACTGAGCAAAATGGTACTCACGTTAAGAACTCATTTTTCTCTCGCTTGAAATGTCAACAAAACAATGTAAATCACCGGAGATTGGTTCGAACAATTTTCTGCAGAATACTGCGTTTCAGTATTTTTAGAATCTATTTTTGCTCACGTTAATGTTATCTCATGTACCGTGTCTTGGCAGAGAAAGAATCAGTTAACCGTAAATACACAGCGTGCTCAAAAAAGGTTTCGAGTACTTTGACAGGTGGCAGTACTCATCGGAAGAAGAAAAATAAGTCCAATAAATATGGGTCAAGAAACGCATACTTTCCGATATAAACACATGGTTATAGGAAGGGCTGCGCGACGCTTGATTGCGGATATTAGCACAGTCGTTGCATTGGCGCTCCGTCAAATGGGTATTAAGATCTCTTATTCACAGTACTTTTCCTGCCGTTAGGTGGAATGCATTGAGTTGTGTGGTTAGAGTAGTGTTGTAGGCTACGTTAGTTTTCGTCGTGTTTGTGTGCCTTATTGTACAGTACTATCAACGCTGGGTATGTATCATGGAGTTACCCTTCTTCTGAACGTGGGTTGGCTGATGTGTTTACTGTTATTGGGCTCTTTGTACCTACACATTGTGTAGTACATTGACATTTTCTCTCTTCCACCACTTGTTAGCAATGGAACCCTACTACTCGACAAGTGAAACGACGGATTTGGTATTCTGCTGTAGTGGAACACATGGACGTTGCTTGCGAGCCCGTGCCCTCTAAGCTGAAAAATATCCACACCGAAGAGTGCCCTCTGATAAACCGTTGAGGGATACAGGTACTCTGGCAGCTAGGAAGACTGACAGTGGAACGCCCCGCACAGTCCGCACACCTGACGCGGAAGACAATACGCTACGTGCTGTGGAAGAAACTCCTGCGACCAGTGTGTGACGACTAGCAACGGCAGAAGGCGTGTCTCACTCTTACTTGGGGGTTACTTCAGGAACATCTGCTGCACCGATATCGTGCACAGTGCGTTAAGGCTCTAAGGCCACAACGTCATCATGGGAGACAGCTGTTCTGTCAATGGCTGTTGCAGAAGTATGCCGCAGAGCCACTGTTCGCATCGAAGATTTTAGTTACTGTGGGGATGGGGTGCACAAGAGATGGTGTTGTGAATTTCCATAACCACCAATGTATGGGAAGATATAAATCCCCAAGGAATTCAGGCAAGAGGGCATCAGCACCGATTCTCAATCAGCATATGGGCAGGCGTAGTGGGCATTAGATTAATAGGGCCGTATGTGCTACTACAAAGGTTAACTGCAGCGCGTTAATGTTTTGACTACCTTGCTGGAGGCTACGCCATTACTGCAACGATTACAAATGTGGTTCATGCACGATGGCTCACCAGCACATTCGTCACAATGTACGCGAAAATCTGACGCAGACGTTTCAAGACGGCTGGGTCATTCGGGAGCCCCATACCTTGGCCTCTCGTTTCCCTGAACTCAGTCCCCTAAACTTTTGGTTATGGGAACACAAAGGAATTGCTCTACTCACGCCAATCAACGTCCTGCGATCACTACACAGTCGGGACTTCAGTACTTGTCAGCAGGTACAACAACCGGGTGTACTTCAAAGGGGGCGTCATTTCTTATGCCGGAGGGCAGATAGGTGCATTGTCATGAATGGACGCCACTTGAAACACATCGTGAAAACACTTGTTTATCGCAGTAAGTATGCTTTTATGGACCCACCATTATTGGACGTATTTTTCTTGTTTCGGTGAGTGCTATCAGCTCTCAAAATACTCGACACATTTTTGAACACCCCGTATTTAATGCTTATGTTTAAGGATACGCCTACATAAGACCTAAGTAAGAGATTTTCACATCTTGCATCCGTCACAGACTGCTTTTCTGAATGAACTTTAAGTCTAAGGTACAATCCCGTCTTATGGATTTTTAAAATAAAAGATAGACTTGTAAATGTTCGAGCTACATGCAACTGAGACACTGAAATCTCTGTACATAAAAGGAAACGTCCTGACGGACTTACTGACTGAATCATCATCGCCCAGCCCAAACTTCTAAGAATAGAAACTTCAGATTTGCAGAGGGCGTTTATCTTATACTCTAGGTAACGTTTAAGAATGAATTTTTCGAAATTTCGCCCCTCAGGGAAAAGTAAGTGATTTTTTTTATTAAAAATGTTATTAAGGCAGTTTTGAAGCTAGGCGAATGAAAAATTGATATTTCGTTTCTCTGTTAGAAATTTGAAAATACGTGTTCAGCTTTCTTGGACATTCAACACTAAAGGGCATGAAATAGTGGATGAATTTTTTTTAAAAAATAATCCGTTATTAAAGAACATTTTTAAAGCTTAAGTTCTGAAAATTGGTATGTGACTTCTCGTTTGGAAATAAGTAAATACGTGTTTCAATGTTCTAGGAAATTCAACCCCTTAGATGGTGCAATAGGGGATCAAGCTTCTTACGAAATTATTTCATTGTGGAAGCACTTTGAATCTAAATCAACGAAAATTTGTACTTGGCTTCTGGATTAGAAATTTAAAAGAATGAGTGTTTCAGCGTTTTTGGAAATTCAACCCCTAAATGGGTAAAAGTCCGCAGTTCACGGTCTAGTGACAAGATTCTGGATCACAGGGTCCCAGGTTCGACTTCCGGCCGGGATGGGGAATTTCTCAGCCTCGGGACTGGGTGTTTGTGTTGTCCTCATCATTTCATCATAAACGTCATTTATGACAATCACTAGATAGGATTGTGAAAAAAATGGACTTGGTAAAAATCGGGACTTAGCACGGGCCCTGATGACCGCACAGTTGAGCACTCCACAAACCAAACATTATCACCGCAGACAAATACAGGGGAATTACCGATCGTCGATTCGGTTTATTTAAGTCGGTCGGTCATGTTTAATTTTCTCACGAAATTCGAAACACCAAATTTCTCGTACGAATGCGAAAATATTTTGCTCACACCGACTTACATAGGGAGAAACAATCACCACGATAAAATTAGGGAAATCAGACCTCGTACGGAAAGATATATGTGCTCGTTCTTTCCGCGCGCTTTACGAGATTCGAATAATAGAGAATTGTGAAGTTGAACCCTCTGCCAGGCAATTAAATGTGTTTTTCAGAGTATCCATGTAGATGTACATGTGGAAAATATGACTCATCATTGCCCAGCCCCTACCGCTAAGGACAGAAACTTGAAATTTGCAGAAGCTATTGTCCTTATACTGTAGGCATCGTCTAACAGTTCTACTCACAAGTGGGTGAAACAGAGGATAAAGTGTGTTTTAGCAATATATAGCTGTCGAGGCAATTTTGAAGCTAGATGTTCTGAAATTAATATTTGGTTTCTTGATCAGGAATTAGAAATTACATGTTTCAGCATGTTTGGAATTTCAGCCATAAAGGGGATGAAATACTGGGAGAAATTTGTTTGGAAATTTACATGTTTCAGCAGTTTTGGGAATTCAACCCATAACGGGGTAAAATACGACTCATCATTGCCCAGTCCATACCGCTAAGGATAGAAACTTGAAATTGCAGAGGCTGTTAATCTTACACTGCAGGCATCGTTTAAGAAAGCATTTTTCGAAATTCCATTAATAAGGTTTGAAATAGGGGATGAAAGCTTTTTTGGTAATATGTCGCTGTTAAGGCTGTTTTGAAGCTAGACATGCGAAAACTGGTATTTGGTTTCTCGATCAGATACTAAAAGAGACTGTTTTAGTTTTTTGGAAAATTAACCCTTAATGGGATGATATAGCTGGTGAAAGTATTTTAAAAAAATAAATCATTCTTAAAGAACTACCAAAGTATTTTTAAAGGTTCATCTATAAAAACTGATATTTGACTTCTCGGTTACAAGTAAAAAAATACATGTTTCAGGGGTTTGGAAATTCAAACAATAAGGGGGTGAAATAGATTATGATACTTTTTATGGATGTAAGTCATCAAAAAATTTGAATGTTAGTTGCTATTCGACTAGCACCACAAGAATTCAAAAGGCAGGATAAACATAAGCCTCCGACGCCAGCTACTGGAATCGCTGTCTTATTAGAAGTACATTAGGATAAGGCTATGCTTCTACGGCTCTAATTAGTGTGGAAAGCTGACAAGTTGTTGCAGTTTGTTAACTAAATTAAAGGACGCTATTTAACAAATGCCATGACAATGGGCTTTGTCAGAATTGCAAAGAAACACTGTTGTTTCAATACATAAATTTTTCAATAGCGGTTAAGATTGCTGCCGTCTTCTGTGTTTGTTTTCATTGCGGCTGACTAAGAATTTACGCACTGGCCGCTGCCAGAGGCGATGTGTTTCAGCATCGACGATTAATTGTTTATTCTTGATATGAAGTGCAACCTTCCGTGATGAAAATACAGAACATACTGACAGTTATGGATTCTTTACATACAGTTCTACTCACATGTGTAATGTTCTCCTAACCTGGCAATCTTATCAAGTATTCTCTATCGGTGTTCAGTTGAATAAAGTTATTTTTACGAACGGTAATAATTCGTGCACCAGCATGGCTTAGTGCCACTACACGCAATAACCACTTTTAAAAGCGGTACCATGTTCAGGAACATCTGCTTGAGATGTAACTTTTCAGTACCAGGTGTAAGACTCGGGCTAAAAACAACAGAAACATTTATATAATTTGCCTCTTTATGTTTTTAACTCGCTGTATGAAATTAAATTACACCCATCGGAGCACTTCAATTATGCAAAGACTGCCAGCTGTGTAAAGGCCACTAACCCTTTCTTTGAGTGTAGGCTCTTTGGTTTGCGCAAGATATTGTATAGTGTTTGTTTGTTGTGTGAGTGGAAACACTATCGATTCTTACTTGTTTCAATATTTCGCTTTTTTGTGTTCTTCGACTGGATTTGGAAATATTAAATTAAAAGTTGGGTGGCTGTCGTACACTGTCGAAAATATTGTAGGGGATGGGGCCTGCTTATTAGCAAGAGAAGTTCGTGATAAAAATCGTACATCACGTCGTAGAGAAGTGGGAATAAATTTCAGTCAAGTCCCATTATCGTGATGGTAATAACTACAGCAGAAAAGGTGCCTACATTGCAGATACGTATCTGCCCGTTACGTATTGTGGTTATTGTGAGCCTGTGGCGACTGGGCAGATATTTGAAATTGTATTCGAAGGTTATCTAGATGGACAGCTTTATGCGAAATTCGAAACGGAAGGCAACCCCTTGAAGAGGCTACTCCGTATACTTAACATTTCCATCGGTCATTTCGATGCGTATGTCTTACCTCAAAATAACGGATTTTCTACAACAACACACGTTGCTAACCTGTTTTCGCCACACCGAACTTAGTCTTTACCCGCTGTTACATGTGACTAAGTTGTGCCTAATTTGCGGAAACCGCTTTGCAATTACCCTCCCCGCAATGCTTCTATAAAACGTTGCGATAGGTGAACTTATGTTAAAAGGAGGAAACAGTTGTAGGAGTCATCAAAAAACTATGCAGAAGAAAAGGGAGAAGTGCATAGAGCAGCAGCAATCAGGTACGAGAGAAAAAGCCTAAAGTTCATAGAACAACAGCAACCAGGTAACAGAAAAATGTCAGAACTGCATAGAGCAGCAGCAACCAAGTACCAAGAAATTAAACCAAAAGTGCATAGAGCAGCGAGTATAAGACAATGACCTAAACAGTCTTGAAAGAAGAGCTAAGGAACGCGATCAACCATGGAAAGCCAAAGCTAACTCCAGCCCGACGTACTTGCGCAATCCAGAAATATTTTTTGAGGCTAATAGTAATATGGCTTTACGCAATATGAGCTATGAATGCAAGTACTGTAAAACCATTAATTGGAAGGAAGAGGTTACCAGAATCTGCTGCAGTGCCCGAAAGGTGTAGCTCCTGTCTTTTGATCCTTTGCCCGAGCCTCTTTACTATCTGTTTATGGGTGGACACCCAGAGCATATCCATTTCATAAGTAGTATTCGAAAGTACAGTAACTCCTTCCGGATGACATCATTTGGTGCCGAGAAAATTACAGAAGACGGTTTCATGCAGACTTCTAAGTTTCACGGCCAAGTGTATCATTTGATAATAAGTCTTTTACCGGAATTTAATCAGGAAACTCAGTTACTTCACATATATTTGTGGGCGAGCTCGAAACAGAAGTACGTTTCAGATGCAACAGCTGTGCCGGCGTGGAACGAACATTAGTGAATTCTCTAGAAACTGTGTTATACGATGTCAACAATTACATAAGGCATCTAAAGTCAGTTGTAGAAAAGGTCCCTTCAACGTGTAAGGAGTTTGAAGTTGTGATCCCTGCACCACGAAGGTCCAGTGATGCTCCTCTAGGTCACTTTAATGAATCCACGGCAAACGAGATAGCTTTGGTGATATTTGTCAACAATGGCAGCAACAAGACTTTATCCTTCAGAGCTACGGTAATAGGCTGCAGCGCATTAGTGCGCTCCATCTATCGAAGGACACTCTACAGTATCCTTTGAGGTTTTGTCGTGGAAAAGGTGGGTGCTCCATATATCTGCCCCAGTTAGACCCTGAAACCACATTACCTCTCAAAAAGAAGGCAACCATCCAAAGTGCTACAGGTCCCTATGTAGCTAACATTTAGTTGACATGTACTCTAAAATAGAAACTGAAAGGGTAAACTATATGAGAAATAATGAGGCGCAACTGGGAGTGGATAACTACATATATCTCAAAGACGCCGTTAGAAGACTGGATGCCGATGGTACTCAGCTTGGTCAGGTGGTGACATTGCCTTTACCTTTTACTGCTGGCCCACGTTGCACGCATGATCGTATTCAGGGTGGTTTGGTTTACGTCCACCATTACGGCCGTCTTTATTTATCACGTTTACGTGTAACCACAATTGGACGGACATTAGAGATGCGCTATATTTACGCTAATACGTCACGGCTTTGGCGACATTAGGCCTATAGCCAGAGTGTTCCATCTCAAGGTTAAGAAAATGCTGGATCTCCTGACTGAGGGAAATTTGTTCGGACCAGTGCAATGTTTCATGTTCTCAGTGGAGTAGCAAAAGCGGGGCTAACGCCAAGCTCACACACTCTTGTGGCTCGAATGAGCCATAACCCCTGGCATAGTTGACCAAGTAATCTTGGCTAAAATAACTCTGATACAATTCTTCACTGTGTGAGCTAACATCCCAAAGATGTTCGGGCTCGCATGTCGTTCCTCTTCGTCGAAATGTCTTGACTCACACTGTTCTAGGGGTTGAACAGCACGTGTCGCATTACATGCCCTAAATTAGACACTTGTGACCCTTTGTCTGGTAAAGGGCAAGTTTGTGAAATTGTATGAAGTCAATATGACATGTTATAAAAGTAGTACTAATATCTGGAACTAAATTAACGATCCATAAATGATACTGGCCACACAGTTGCGATTTGTTTAGAATGATGTTTATTCAGAAAGCAAATTAATTTCGAAAGTGGTCGTATTTAGAGTTACTGTTACACTCAAATGCATATCCACTTGACACAGTTCGACCAGTCACAATCTCATCGCGAAATACAAGTTCACTACTCCACCTCCTTAACTACGCGAAAAGTTTGAGTTCATACGAAGCGCGCGGCTGCTCACCGCTCAGAGACTAAGTCCCGCGGTACCACACAAAGAAAAATTTTCTAAGTCGTTTCACTTGCTAGCTACCTAAAGACCGGCAGTCCGCTTCGTCATCTCCACCAGCACTGCCTCTCTGTCCGTCCCCGGCAGCGTTTCCCGCGCGCCGAACATCTCCGTTTCCTCAAGCCGTCCAGCTGACTGGCTACAGCTTATTCTACATTACATTACATTTTAACACATTTAAATAATCAAAGATTGACCACTTTCACGTTCTAAATAAAGTAACAATAATACCCATTACAAAATAAACGTTAAATTCTTTGACATAAAACCAATATAATATCCTTCTTAGCTTTGAATGCCGCGGCCAGTAGTCTCACACCAGTGTGCTTTCTGATATATAAATAAAGAAAAAAATAACTATTATGCACTAATCTTTAGGACAAATATTCTATTACATAACGATTCAATAAGGTGTCCTGCTGTCATCGTTTAATGTGTTTTTTGTGGATGAAATGATGGGGTGAGGCTTAATTGAAAATACTGATAAAATAAATTTACTGTATCTTTTAAACAAGTAAAGTTACAGAGTTTAGATTTACAACGTTTGTCATTTTAATGATGTTCGTCTATACGAAACGTCGATCTTGAGATCGACCAAAGCGTTCAGATTATGCCATTCAGGTCTTTGTTTGTTAATTTCACTTGAACCGTAGATCCTAAACCATTATAGACACCATTAACGTTCAAGTTTTATTGGGATCACCACCAAAAATTTTGGAGGATGGCAGATTAAAATTACTGTGGCTTGATTCCCTGAATTATTACAGGATTAAATAGTTTTCATAAATGTTTTCCCTTATGGCCCATCTTAGGTCCGCCATATCTAACACAGATACGTCTCCTCAGCCACATAAGCCTTCTACTGGGTTTCCCTATGGCTTAGGTTCTCGCCTGTCTCACTCGTATAGTGTTTAGGCCTCAATAGACAATAGACGCCTGTGAGTTTCCCCATCTCGTGGTGAATCTGCGCCTTTCGTGGCGTCCAGTCCTGAATGATAGGACTCGTTTCACAATTCACGAAAGCTGACACTTTCGGCCATACACTTAAATGAGAGCGAAATGCTTGTTAACTCACACACCTCCACTTCATAACATGTTGGCGTGCCATGTATGTTATGAAGTAGCACATAAATTTACACGACACAAATTCGTAACACAATAACACGAGTATCCGAAGCGCCAGATCAACAGTGTAGTTAGATGTAGTGATGTTGATGCAGCTTGCTTTAAATTTAAAGAAACTTACGCCTAACATAAATTATGAATCGCGGCATATTAATTACATGCCAAATAAAACTATACATTTATCAAAATCGACTGACTACTGAAATGCCGCAGAAATATCAGCGCCACTGCGCCCACTTTCACAGAACGGTTTCGTCACAACGAAGTCTCCAGCGGCGCTCCATAGATTCGGAGCCGAGTACCCTACCGAAATTCCGTATGGCTCTGCATTCCATCGTCATCGGGAACAAATCTGTTGAAATTCGGATCGGGACAAGTACAGAGGGTGGGTATGCTAGTCATTTGGAGCTCCAATGTTAGGCGGGTGATAGAGACCCCCAAGGAGATAGCAGGCATGGCGGGAAAGAATTCCAGTGTGTAAATTCGCGTAGTCGTTTGTCTTCTGTTTTTGTTTTGAACGGCCAGTGTCGGTTGGTCACAGTCAGTGTGCTCCCTGCCGCCGTTGGATAAGCAGCTGCAGCAGCAAGTCGTATACTCCTAGCTCACTCATTTGTTACATAGTTTAATTCTTAATTTCTTTGCGTGTTTTTCGTACTTGCATTGTTTAATTCATAAATTTCTGGCGTATTATAGTATTTGAGAGTTGTAGCATCGCGTTTTAGTACCTGAATAGTGTAAAATCGCGTAGTCTCCTTCCGCCGCCGAGCAGTGTGTCAGCAGTGCGCAAGTAGCAGCATTACTGCATTTACTAGGCAATCTTGTATTTTAATAACCGTTTAAATTTTGTGTCGATTTGTTTGCGCTCTCTGTAGATTAGTTCAGACGTTCTTTGCACAACAGTTTTTAGCATGGATAGGGACTGCAACTGCTGTGTTCTGATGCAGGCTGAGTTGGCATCAATTCGCTCCCAGCGTCAGGCAGTGTTGGCTTCGGTCACACAGCTTGAGGCTGTTGCCAATGGGCGTCACTGTGGGGTTTCGGATGGGGATTTGTTGGGGACGGCCAGCTCGTCCCACGCATCCCCCGATCGGACTACGACTGTGCTTGCCCGGGATACGGCCCGCATTGAGGCTGATCCCTCACCTGTGGTAGAGTGGGAGGTCGTCTCAAGGTGTGGCAGGGGCGAAAGACATTCCGGAGGGCTGAACGGAAGGCCTCTCCAGTTTTTATGACGAACCGGTTTCAGGCTCTGTCTCAGGCTGATACTGATCTTCGGCCTGGTATGGCTGCTTGTCCTGTTCCAGATGTTGCCCCTCAGTCTGCAAGATCCGGGCGGTCGCAGAGAGTGGGCTTACTGGTAGTTTGGAGCTCCAACATCAGGCGCGTGATGGGGCCCCTTAGGGATATGGCAGCAAGAGAGGATAAGAAAACCAATGTGCACTCCGTGTGCATACCGGGGGGAGTCATTCCTGATGTGGAAAGGGTCCTTCCGGATGCCATGAAGGGTACAGGGTGCACCCATCTGCAGGTGGTCGCTCATGTCGGCACCAATGATGTGTGTTCCTGTGAATTATTATGGGTGGAGGTTACACTCAACAACCGAGCTAGGTTAATAATCGACTCCTTTTACCGACCTCCCGACTCAGCAGCATTAGTGGCAGAACAACTGAAAGAAAATTAGGAATAGATTTCACATAAATTTTCTCAGCATGTTATAGTCTTAGGTGGAGATTTCAATTTACCAGATATAGACTGGGACACTCAGATGTTTAGGACGGGTGATAGAGACAGAGCATCGAGTGACATTATACGGAGTGCACTATCCGAAAATTACCTCGAGCAATTAAACATCTTGGACCTACTGATAACAAACAGACCCAAACTTTTCGACTCTATATGTACAGAACAGGGAATCAGTGATCATAAGGCAGTTCCAGCATCCCTGAATATGGAAGTTAACAGGAATATAAAAAAAGGGAGGAAGGTTTATCTGTTTAGCAAGAGTAATAGAAGGCAGATTTCAGACCACCTAACAGACCAAAACGAAAATTTCTGTTCCGACACTGACAATGTTGAGTGTTTATGGAAAAAGTTCAAGGCAATCGTAAAATGCGTTTTAGACAGGTACGTGCCGAGTAAAACTGTGAGGGACGGGAAAAACCCACCGTTGTACAACAACAAAGTTAGGAAACTACTGCGAAAGCAAAGAGTGCTTCACTCTAAGTTTAAACGCAGCCAAAACCTCTCAGACAAACATAAGCTAAACGATGTCAAAGTTAGCGTAAGGAGGGCTATGCGTGAAGCGTTCAGTGAATTCGAAAGTAAAATTCTATGTACCGACTTGACAGAAAATCCTAGGAAGTCCTGGTCTTACGTTCAATCAGTAAGTGGCTCGAAACAGCATATCGAGACACCACGGGATGATGATGGCATTGAAACAGAGGATGACACGCGTAAAGCTGAAATACTAAACACCTTTTTCCAAAGCTGTTTCACAGAGGAAGACCGCACTGCAGTTCCTTCTCTAAATCCTCGCACAAACGAAAAAATGGCTGACATCGAAATAATTGTCCAAGGAATAGAAAAGCAACTGGAATCACTCTACAGAGGAAAGTCCACTGGACCTGACGGGATACCAATTCGATTCTACACAGAGTACGCGAAAGAACTAGCCCCCTTTCTAACAGCCGTGTACCGCAAGTCTCTTGAGGAACGGAAGGTTCCAAATGATTGGAAAAGAGCGCAGGTAGTCCCAGTCTTCAAGAAGGGTCGTCGAGCAGATGCGCAAAACTATAGACGTATATCTCTGACGTCGATCTGTTGTAGAATTTTAGAACATGTTTTTTGCTCGAGTATCATGTCGTTTTTGGAAACCCGGAATCTACTATGTAGCAATCAACATGGATTCCGGAAACAGCGATCGTGTGAGACCCAACTCGCTTTATTTATTCATGAGACCCAGAAAATATTAGATACAGGCTCCCAGGTAGATGCTATTTTTCTTGACTTCCGGAAGGCGTTCGATACAGTTCCGCACTGTCGCCTGATAAACAAAGTAAGAGCCTACGTAATATCAGACCAGCTGTGTGGCTGGATTGAAGAGTTTTTAGCAAACAGAACACAGCATGTTGTTATCAATGGAGAGACGTCTACAGACGTTAAAGTAACCTCTGGCGTGCCACAGGGGAGTGTTATGGGACCATTGCTTTTCACAATATATATAAATGACCTAGTAGATAGTGTCGGAAGACCCATGCGGCTTTTCGCGGATGATGCTGTAGTATACTGAGAAGTTGCAGCATTAGAAAATTGTAGCGAAATGCAGGAAGATCTGCAGCGGATAGGCACTTGGTGCAGGGAGTGGCAATTGACCCTTAACATAGACAAATGTAATGTATTGCGAATACATAGAAAGAAGGATCCTTTATTGTATGATTATATGATAGCGGAACAAACATTGATAGCAGTTACTTCTGTATAATATCTGGGAGTATGCGTGCGGAACGATTTGAAGTGGAATGATCATATAAAATTAATTGTTGGTAAGGCGGGTACCCGGTCGAGATTCATTGGGAGAGTCCTTAGAAAATGTAGTAAATCAACAAAGGAGGTGGCTTACAAAACACTCGTTCGACCTATACTTGAGTATTGCTCATCAGTGTGATATCCGTACCAGATCGGGTTGACGGAGGAGATAGAGAAGATCCAAAGAAGAGCGTCGCGTTCCGTCACAGGGTTATTTGGTAACCATCATAGCGTTACGGAGATGTTTAACAAACTCAAGTTGGAGACTCCGCTAGAGAGGCGCTCTGCGTCGCGGTGTAGCTTGCTCGCCAGGTCTCGAGAGGGTGCGTTTCTGGATGAGGTATCGAATATATTGCTTCCCCCTACTTATACCTCCCGAGGAGATCACGAATGTAAAATTAGAGAGATTAGAGCGCGCACGGAGGCTTTCAGACAGTCGTTCTTCCCGCGAACCATACGCGACTCGAACAGGAAAGGGAGGTAATGACAGTGGCACGTAAATTGCCCTCCGCCACACACCGATGGGTGGCTTGCGGAGTATAAATGTAGATGTAGATGTAGATTCGGAATGTTTGCCGGTAGGTCTCATCCGCGATGTGGAGGAAGCCCTGCCGGTGGCTATCGAGCGACTGGGTGTAGCCGTCTTCATGTAGTGGCATATTTCGGCACGAATGACGCCTGCCGCTTGGGTTCTGAAGCCATTCTCGGCTCATTTCGGTGGATAGCTGATTTGGTGAAGGCAACTAGCAACGCACGCGGGATGCAGGATAAGCTGTCTATTTGTACCATCGTAACCAGGGTTGACCACGGTCCTCTGGTCTGGAGCAGAATGGAAGGTCTAAACCAGAGGCTAAGACGACTCTTGACGGTATCAGATGCGAATTGCAATATTGTATTGTTCCCCCCAATTAGGTCAGGCATGCACTACACGGACTAAGCGGCTACTAGGGTAGCGGAGTACGTGCGACGTGCATATGGGGCTTTTTTAGTTTAGCGAGCCCCTCCTTTGCGAGCGAAGACGATTTGCCTATTAAATCAGTCACAGTGACCTCAGAGAATCTTGGTCCTCGCCGATCAGAGATAGATAGGATTAATATGGTATTAGTAAACTGCAGCAGCATCCAAGGAAAGGTCTCAGAATGAGTATCGCTAACTGAGGGTTATAATGCACGTATAGTATTGGGAACAGAAAGTTGATTGAAGCCAGACGTCAGTCACAACGAAACCCTAAGTTCAGGCCGGAATATTTATCGTAAGGATAGGTTAGTCGCCAATGGTTGCGGCATGTTTATTACACATGGGTTATCATGGACTGCGAATATGTATTGATCTGGGTGAAACTGAGTATCAAAGAACGGTCAATAATGGTGATCAGATGCTTTTATAACACATCGTGACCAGGATCTGCAGTTGTAGAGCCCTTTAGACAGAACTTGTAGAATATAATTAGTAATTTTTCTGATCATGCGTTGTAATAGGAAGTGACTTCAACTTGTCAGGTATAGATTGGGAGTGTTATGCCATCAATACTGGTGCCAGAGACAGGGAATCGTGTGGCATTGTTCTGGATGTCTTGTCCGAAAATTACCTTGAGCAGATAGAGAACCAACTCGTGAGGGTAACGTCTTAGATCTCCTGGCAACGAACAGACCTGAACTTATCAGTTAATTTAGAGGAAGATATCAGCGATCATAAGGTTGTGACAGCATCTATGACGACGGGTCCAATAAGGAATGTTAATAAAGGTAGGAACATACTCGTATATTTCCTCAGAAAGGATGACAGGATACAAATTTCAAAATATCTCAGCAGTCAGCATCAAATATTCGGTGATGAGGATGAAGATGTGGAGAACAAATGTAAAAATTTCCAAGGCATCGTTCAATATGACCTAGATAAGTGTATTCCGAGTAAGGTGTTACGGGATGGGAAAAATCCGCCATGGTTTAATATCTGTGTTAGAAAAGCGCTACGTAAACGAAGAGCACTTCATCTCAGAATCAAGAGAAGTAAAAACCTAGAAGACAAACAAAAGCTGAAGGAAACGGTAATGAGTGTAAGGAGAGCAATAGGAGAAGCGTTCAATTATTTTGAAAGTAAGACGTTGTCAACCCACCTGAGTAAAAACCCTGAGAGATTTTGGTCGTGTGTAAAATCAGTAAGTGGGTCAAAATCATCTACTCATTCACCCAGCGGCCATACCGGCAGCGAAAAGTAAGATAACAGGGAGAAGGCCGAAATACTGAATTCGGTCTTCGGAATTTGTTTCACAGCGGAAGATCGTAAAACTGTCCCTCCTTTCAATCGTCGTACGAACATTGAAATGGCAGGTATTGAGGTAACCGATCGCGGAATTGAAAAGCAACTGCAATCGCTTAGTAGTGGGAAGGCTTCAGGATCAGATGAGACACCTATAAGATTCTATAGAAATTAGGGGAAAGAACTTTCTCCCCTTCCAGCAGTAATTTATCGTAGATCGCTTGAACAACGAAAGGTACGTAACCACTAGAAAAATCGCTGGTCATTCCCGTTTTTAAGGAAGGCCGTAACAGATCCACGCAATTATAGAACTATATCGTTGACGTCAATCTTTTGTAGAAATATGGAACATGTTTTATGCTGACGAAATATGACATTTTTGGAAAAGGAACATCTTCTCTATAAAAACCAACATGGATTCCGCAAACAGAGATCATGCGGAACTCAGCTCGCTCTGTTCCTCCAAGAGATCCACAGCGCAGTCGACTACGGCACTCAGGTTGATGCTGCGTTCCTTGATTTCAGTAAGGCGTTTGACACTTCGCGCATTTCCGTTTAATGAAAGAAATATGAGATTACGGAGTATCGGTGCAGACCTCCGATTGGATTGAAGACTTCCTTGCCGATAGAACTCAGTATGTCGCTCTTCACGGAACTAAATCTACTGATGAAAAGGTAATATCCGAAGTGGTTCAAATGGTTCTGAGCACTATGGGACTTAACTTCTGAGGTCATCAGTCCCCTAGAACTTAGAACTACTTAAACCTAACTAACCTAAGGACATCACACACATTCACGCCCGAGGCAGGATTCAAACCTGCGACCGTAGCGGTCGCACGGATCCAGACTGTAGCGCCTAGAAACTCTCGGCCACTCCGACCGGCAAAATCCGCAGTACCACAGGGAAGTGTTATAGGATCTTTGCTGTTCACAATACATATAAATGATCTAGCAGAAAGCGTCGTGTACTTTTAAGGCTATTCGCGGTTGATGCAGTTGTTTATACTAAAGTAGGAACGTCACAAGAGAGTAAGAATTTGCAGAACGACCTACAGAGAATTGATAAATGGTGCAGATTTTGGTAGTTGACCCTGAACGAAAATAAAAGTAACATATTGCGCATACATAGGAAAAGAAATCCACTATTCTACAGGTACACTATATTTGACAAACAGCTAACGACAGCGCGTGCCGTAAAATATCCAGGCGTAACTATCCAGAGCGATCTTAAGTGCAATGACCATATAAAACAGATAGTGGGAAAAGCAGACGCCGGACTCAGATTCATTGGAGGAATCTAAAGGAAATGAAAGAAGTGGCTTATAAGGCGCTTGCAGGCCAGATTCTTGAATATTAATCATCTAACTTGAATCCCTATCAGATAGCACTGATAGAGGAGATAGAGAAGATCCAACGAAGGACAACACGTTTCGTCACGGCACCGTTTAGCTGACGAGAACGCGTTACCGAGATGATAAACAAACTCCACTGGCAGACGTTACAAGACATACGTTGGGCAACACGCAGATATTTACTATTGAAATTTCGGGACAGAACTTTTCAGGAGGAGTCAGACAATATATTACTTTTCGCCACATACATCTGGCATACTGACCACGAGAAGAAAATTTGAGAAATTAGAGCCAATACAAAGATTTACTGACAATCATTCTCCCCACGCACTATTCGCGAGTGGAACAGAGTTGGAGGGATCAGATAGTGTCACCGAATGTACCCTCCACTACACACAATTATTTAGCTTGTGGAGCATGATGTATATGGAGGAAATCAGAAAGATGAGGTAAAATTTCATGAAAGCGGCCGTTTCATCAACAGTTTTGAGGCAGTTTGGGGAATTTGGCCCTTTCTATTCATGAGAGACATGCTACAGTCACCCATCTCTCGGTCCATCAGAAAATGTGGCTGAAACGATCAATAATCCACGACAAACTACACTACTGTTCTTCTTTGAATTATGCAAAACTTGCAGAAACTCTATTTTACTCTGAAGTCTCTACCTACTACGTATGGAATAACAAGTTTACGCGAAGGAAATAGCTGTTCGAAGAGACTGGTTGGCAAGGAGTGAAAAAGATAATGCTCTTGAAAGAGTCTACACCGTTCACCCAAACAATATTGAGTGCTTTCATCTACGCTTGCTACTGCATGACGCGCGAGGTACTATATGTTTTTCTGATCTTCAGAATGCAAATGGTATTCACCACCCAACGTTACAAGCTTCCTGCAAAGCGTTTGGTTTGTTAGGGGATAACAAACACTGTGATTCTGTACTGGAGGAAGCTGCAATGTGTGATTCGCCATTTAACTGCAAGAGCTATTCACATCGATGTTACTATTCTGTCAGCTCTCTGATCCGCCGGGTCCCTGTACTAAGTTTAAAAATAATTTAACGAAAGATATAATATACCAAATTGACAAAAATTTACGTTTCTCTGCAGAAGATATTATTGAAGACCTTTAAAATGAATGTCTGGTACTGACTGAAGGCACAGCACTGGCTTTAGAAAGGCAAGATTTATCACAAAATGGCCTACCTGAACCAAAACGGTGCGAAGAACTGTAGCAGAAGATACATTACATGAGGGATATAAAATACGACACAAATACTTTTATGCAATTGGTCTCCGATAGCATAGCTTCCCTAACAATTGAGAAAGCATCTCTCTGTTTATCGTGATGTGTTAAATAGGTTCGGGAAAGTTCTTTTTCGTAGATGCTTCCGGAGGAACAGGGATGTAAGAACTTATCGGGACATTGACTTAGCTTTGGCCCCGTCTGTCATTGCTGCTATCCTTTTGTGAGGTGGTTAAACAGCTCAATCTGTCATTAAACTCCACTCAATCTAGTCAAATTTAAAACACGCGTATGCAATATCTCTGGACAGAGTAATATGGCTCACGTTCTACGGCGGTGTAAATTTATCGAAATGGATGAGAGTGCCATGGCCCTCATAGTGGAATTGAAAGATATTAGAGATGATGATCGTGTATTGGGGGAGTTACTGTGCACCTGGCAGGGGACTTCCGGCAGAATTTTCCTGTTGTACCTAGAGGAACACGAGCTGACGAAGTTAAAGCATGCTGAAAGTTAAACACCTGTGTCCCTATTTCATGAAAATGTCTCTGCGGAAAAATATGAGAGTCCACGTAAAGGCGATACCTCTGCTGGAGACTTTTATGAACTCCTACTGAAAATAGAGAACGGAAATTACCCTGAGTCCAGAGGAATAGTATCTATTTCTGCCAAGTTAGTCACAGAAACTACAACTATAAGGGAGCTAACAGATTTTATCCACATATTTCGACCATACAAACGAAGTATGTGTGAACGAGACAATCTAACACCCATGAACAACAGGGTTTCCGCTATTAATGATGTACTACTTAAGTCCTTTGAAGGGCCAGAAATGGAATGTACTTCTATTGATTCAATGCTGCAAACAGATGAAGCAGTTCCCTATCCGAAGGAGTTTCGTAATAGCGTTAACCTAGCTAGTTTTCGTTCATACAAACTCCTCCTGAAGGTTGGTATTCCTGTCATTGTAGTGCCCAATCTTAATCCGCCTCAAATTTGTAGTAGTATTAGACCAAGAGTAACTGTTCTCCACAAAAACACTATCGAGGTCATCGTGTTTATCGGATGTGCTCGGGGCGAATCAGTATTCATATCACAAATACCGCTTATACCTTCAGACTACACCTTTAAGGTCAAGCGACTGCAGTGTAACACCAGCCTGGTGATTTTGGCAGGAAGCAGTACAACAAAAATGTGGTGTACAAAGAAGAGCTTCAGTATATTGCAGCTTTCTGTCTGCAGCTTTGTTTGTGTAGATCTGGTACATTCTTTCTAAATCGTTGGTTTCCATATGAACAATGTGCGTAAAAAAACTATAAATTCAAATAAATTAAAAAGATACGCGAACCCCATACAAAAAACGGATTTAATAAATTTTAACACCCCGTCTGCAGCTTAGTTTGCGTAGACGAGATATACTGTTTGCACAGTGTGCAGATTTACGCATGAGGAAATGGCGTAACGACATAGAAATTTGCTTAAACAACATAAAAAATAAAATATAAGTAAATGATACAGTCTATATGAGCAAAGCTGCGGGCACTGAGCTATTAAAGAATAGATTAAAATTTCAACAGCTACGAAATCTCTCTTTACGAATATATCTGAAATAATAAATTATTTGTTTTGTACCATTTATACGTCATATGTAACATGGGCATAAATGTGTATTCGTGGCAGTCACAGTACACAAAATTACTCAAAAGTATGCCTGATTATGACTTCAAGGTCTTCTAAAAAAAATTTAGCATTTCAGTTCTTTTGGCTGTAGTCACGAACAGTATTTGCAAACTCTGGTGTCCCTACCTCACAAGGGTATTTTTGCCATAGCTTGGTTTACACAGTCTAGCGTATATTTTGGGATTCGGCTGCCGCACACTACAGATGATAATAACTGTTAGATTTTTCCTCATCCTCAGATCTCACGCAAAAGAACTTACGGTCATGAACTACACAGACACGGTGTCGCGTTGCCCACGGTTACAAAGGAGCGTTAAAATTTTTTTTTACTGTAACTAAAGAAATAGTTCTTTACAAATGCTGCGAAAAAATATTTTTAAACGTATTTTACGAAGAGTCTTTTGATAACATATGTAATTTAGGGTAGAATAATAATATGGAAATATGGTTGGCGCATTGCCTCAAAACAGGTCGATGAATGTATTATAAGTTAACATTCTTTGGAACCTCTCTTTATCCTCTTCGTCCCAAGATTCAGGCTTCTGAAGGATTTCTGAAAAAGATACCAGCATTGGAGATGAAAAGTTGAGACAGAAATGACGTGTACTAGATATTTTAAAAAATTACGTGGACTGAGAACTATACTACAAACTTGCAGACTATCATAATCGTGCTACATACAGGGTGTTACAAAAAGGTACGGCCAAACTTTGAGAAAACATTCCTCACACACAAATAAGGAAAAGATTTTATGTGGACATGTGTCCAGAAACGCTTAATTTCCATGTTAGAGCTCATTTTAGTTTCGTCAGTATATACTGCAGGTCCTCGATTCACCGCCAGTTGGCCCAATTGAAGGAAGGTAGTGCTGACTTCGGTGCTTGTGTTCACAAGCGACTCATTGCTCTACAGTACTAGCATCAAGCACATCAGTACGTAGCATCAACAGGTTAGTGTTCATCACGAACGTGGTTTTGCAGTCAGTGCAATGTTTACAAATGCGGAGTTGGCAGATGCCCATTTGATGTATGTATTAGCACGGGGCAATACCCGTGGCGCGGTACGTTTGTATCGAGACAGATTTCCAGAACAGCTAGACGTCCGAAGCAATTGATTGGCTTCTTAGGGAGCAGAGAACATTACAGCCTATGACTCACGACTGGGGAAGACCTAGAACGACGAGGACACCTGCAATGGACGAGGCAATTCTTCGTGCAGTTGACGATAACCCTGATGTCAGCGTCAGAGAAGTTGCTGCTGTACAAGGTGACGTTGACCACGTCACTGTATGGAGAGTGCTACGGGAGAACCAGTTGTTTCCGTACCATGTACAGCGTGTGCAGGCACTATCAGCAGCTGATTGGCCTCCACGGGTACACTTCTGCGAATGGTTCATCCAACAATGTGTCAATCCTCATTTCAGTGCAAATGTTCTCTTTACGGATGAGGCTTCATTCCAACGTGATCAAATTGTAAATTTTCACAATCAACATGTGTGGGCTGACGATAATCCGCACGCAAATGTGCAATCACGGCATCAATGCAGATTTTCTGTGAACGTTTGGGCAGGCATTGTTGGTGATGTCTTGATTGGGCCTCATGTTCTTCTTCCACCTACGCTCAATGGAGCACGTTATCATGATATCTTACGGCATACTCTACCTGTGCTGCTAGAACATATGCCTTTACAAGTACGACAAAACATGTGGTTCATGCACGATGGAGCTCCTGCACATTTCAGTCGAAGTGTTCGTACGCTTCTTAACAACAGATTCGGTGCCAGATGGATTGGTAGAGGCGGACCAATTCCATGGCCTCCATGCTCTCCTGACCTTAACCCTCTTGACTTTCATTAGTGGGGGCATTTCAAAGTTCTTGTCTACGCAACCCCGGTACCAAATGTAGAGACTCTTCGTGCCCGTATTGTGGACGGCTGTGATACAATACGCCATTCTCCAGGGCTGCATCAGCGCATCAGGGATTCCATGCGACGGAGGGTGGATGCATGTATCCTCGCTAACGGAGGACAGTTTGAACATTTCATGTAGCAAAGTGTTTGAAGTCACTCTGGTACGTTCTGTTGCTGTGTGTTTCCATTCCATGATTAATGTGATTTGAAGAGAAGTAATAAAATGAGCTCTAACACGGAAAGTAAGCGTTTTCGGACACATGTCCACCTAACATATTTTCTTTCTTTGTGTGTGAGGAATGTTTCCTGAAAGTTTGGCCGTACCTTTTTGTAACACCCTGTGTAAGATGAATGAACGACCAACTTACGCTAATCAGACGTGAGAATGTGTATTTTAAGTATATAATTTAATGCTAGTTTGTTCTTTCGCCATTTCCGAATTTAGACGAGCGAAATTCTCCTACTGTATGGTGAACTGAATGATTTTGCCACTTTGATCTCATTGACACTTGTGCTGCTATACTGTTATTGGCTTGGACAAGAAATAGTGTGCCATCAACAGGTTGATTGCAAGATATAATGCAATTATAAATGTTTGTACACCTGGAAAGACGGGGTTGATTTTGATCCGATGACGATATAGGCCATTTGGGTGATAGTAGAAGTACTAATAATGGTTTCAAGGTCGTCCGCCAACAGAAAGCGTAGTGGCATAGCTACTACAGCGCCATCTGTGTCTGCCCTTCAATAGGCAATGCCCAGTGTTGTGCAAACGTGTGAAGGAATCAGGCAATGACCCTGCGGAGACGCATTCATGTTTCCTGCAGCCCACTGAGTGGTTTTAAAAGGGGTCAAATTGTGGCTTTCAGAGTGGCAGGACGGTCCTTTCGGAGAATGCCACATAAGTTGGACGTGCTGCATCATTTGTCCAACCATGGTGGTATCAGTAGTAGTGCGGACATTCTCACACACTTAGGCGAGATTCTGGAAGTCTACGAAGAACAGACGCCCGCCAATATTCTCGTATTGTGGCCGAACGTCCAGCTACCACAGCACGGGTAAAAGTGTGTGTGAACCCAAAGGTGTCTACACGAACTATTGCGAACACACCTGTAGACCGTATTCAACTCAAGTCACAGCATCGATGAGCGAGGGTCGACTGGTGCCGTCAGAGGATCACTAGGAAGACGGTGTTTCTGGAGGGGACGCTAGCAAGCGGTTGGTTCGTACAGAATGTTGATACATCCGTTCCTTTGCTGTTCTTGCAACAGGTAGGTGATGTGTTGTTCAGACAGGATAATGCTTGTGAAACTCAACGTGCTCTGCAAGACGTGCAACAAGTTCCCTGGCTAGTAGGATCTCTGAAGTTGTTTACTGTCGAGCATGTGTGGGATATGCTCTTACTACGTGAACAGGTCGAGTAGGCGTGGCTTACAGTATCTCAGGACAGTATCTGCCATCTGCACTAGTGACTGGATGCCAGAGCCATTTCCCGCGTTGCCGCCAGTGGAGGCTGCACAACGTACTCATACGTGATTGTTTCAGTATGGGTCGGTACCTGGTAACGCAGAACCGCACGTTCTGTTGATCAGTAAATGTAATCATTTCATGTAAACCATATGAACTATTGCCACAATGAATCTATGATGGATTGGAATTTTTTTCCGTGAGTGTACATTGAAAGAAATGTAAAAATAATTATCAGTGAAATAGGTATCCTTCCTTCTACGTCAATTCGAAAGCTACATGTACATCTTGTTATTAAGCCTAGCGCAAAAATGGGTTGACCTGCTGCAATCTACCGTAGACTAGTAATTCCACAATGTTAAATTTTCGAATTTTTTTCTGAATACACTCCTGGAAATTGAAATAAGAACACCGTGAATTCATTGTCCCAGGAAGGGGAAACTTTATTGACACATTCCTGGGGTCAGATACATCACATGATCACACTGACAGAACCACAGGCACATAGACACAGGCAACAGAGCATGCACAATGTCGGCACTAGTACAGTGTATATCCACCTTTCGCAGCAATGCAGGCTGCTATTCTCCCACGGAGACGATCGTAGAGATGCTGGATGTAGTCCTGTTGAACGGCTTGCCATGCCATTTCCACCTGGCGCCTCAGTTGGACCAGCGTTCGTGCTGGACGTGCAGACCGCGTGAGACGACGCTTCATCCAGTCCCAAACATGCTCAATGGGGGACAGATCCGGAGATCTTGCTGCCCAGGGTAGTTGACTTACACCTTCTAGAGCACGTTGGGTGGCGCGGGATACATGCGGACGTGCATTGTCCTGTTGGAAAAGCAATTTCCCTTGCCGGTCTAGGAATGGTAGAACGATGGGTTCGATGACGGTTTGGATGTACCGTGCACTATTCAGTGTCCCCTCGACGATCACCAGTGGTGTACGGCCAGTGTAGGAGATCGCTCCCCACACCATGATGCCGGGTGTTGGCCCTGTGTGCCTCGGTCGTATGCAGTCCTGATTCTGGCCCTCACCTGCACGGCGCCAAACACGCATACGACCATCATTGGCACCAAGGCAGAAGCGACTCTCATCGCTGAAGACGACACGTCTCCATTCGTCCCTCCATTCACGCCCGTCGCGACACCACTGGAGGCGGGCTGCACGATGTTGGGGCGTGAGCGGAAGACGGCCTAACGGTGTGCGGGACCGTAGCCCAGCTTCATGGAGACGGTTGCGAATGGTCCTCGCCGATACCCCAGGAGCAACAGTGTCCCTAATTTGCTGGGAAGTGGCGGTGCGGTCCCCTACGGCACTGCGTAGGATCCTACGGTCTTGGCGTGCATCAGTGCGTCGCTGCGGTCCGGTCCCAGGTCGACGGGCACGTGCACATTCCGCCGACCACTGGCGACAACATCGATGTACTGTGGAGACCTCACGCCCCACGTATTGAGCAATTCGGCGGTACGTCCACCCGGCCTCCCGCATGCCCACTATACGCCCTCGCTCAAAGTCGTCAACTGCACATACGGTTCACGTCCACGCTGTCGCGGCATGCTACCAGTGTTAAAGACTGCGATGGAGCTCCGTATGCCACGGCAAACCGGCTGACACTGACGGCGGCGGTGCACAAATGCTGCGCAGCTAGCGCCATTCGACGGCCAACACCGCGGTTCCTGGTGTGTCCGTTGTGCCGTGCGTGTGATCATTGCTTGTACAGCCCTCTCGCAGTGTCCGGAGCAAGTATGGTGGGTCTGACACACCGGTGTCAATGTGTTCTTTTTTCCATTTCCAGGAGTGTATTTTGGTACAACAGACCCGTGGTCTCTGGTGGCTCATTAACCGATTTATTAACCCGAATACCTTTTTTCTATTAAAATACCTCCACGTCACTGAAAAAACCTATAATATGCAAACCTCAAACGTACAACACGAACACAGGGTATTGGAACATTTCTCTTCAGCAAAGATGACGTGGCTCTTATCATTGTGGGAGCAGCTATGCGTACAGTCGTCCTGCGGTTGACCCACTACATTCACTGACCACGTACATCGAATGCCTACTGGCCAACTGATCGTTAGAATTCCTATCCACCCTACCTTGCATAGCTGTTGATGTACTGCTAACAAAGCTGGAAAAACAAACACTGGAGAGAATCGAGCGTTACTAATGCATGTTTGAGGCTATAGAATGAGTTAGTCATTAATGCAGTGAACATAGAGTTCCGCGTAAGGCGTGTATGGCATTGTTGTTTGAGATATCCCACGTTTTGGGCTGAGTCGCCTATAGGAAAGCGTGTTTCCTTCGGCACAAATTGCCCCCTTCTCTTGTGAATATGTGAGAGATGTATCGCATGTGTATTTATAGACTGCAGGTGAATGAAAAGGATTCGTGAATAATGCAGCGTTATTTTTTAGGTGTATGTTGATGGTGAGAGAAGAGAGAGGAAGAAACACTCTGCTGGATTACAGCCAGCTACACTGGAATAGTACTTAAGGGGCTCCGGAAAGGCTCAAAATCATGAAAAGTTCAATTTTTACTTTTTTGCGTTTTCTGAATCTGCAGACTATTACCTTTTAATAAATATATAATTTATTCAATTCCGAACACTACAACTATTTTTAAATTTTTTTTGAAATGTGTTCTACATGGGCGTGACCCACTGTGGCGCTGTTAAACTGCTGTCAAATGGTGTTACTATTAACGTCCGTGTTCATCAGGTACATTTTAGTGATGTGAGATAAAGTATGTGTTGTGGCTAACCTGTGATGGTTCAATATATATCGCTGGTGTGATTGTCGATTGTTTCATGTTTATTTACTCTGTCGTTATCTCGAAAATATTCGTAATTAATTCTGTTTCTTGAGTCTCTGTTTTGTTGAAGTATAATAATGAGTAAAAGTAAAGTTATTAGAAATCCTCTGAAGGCTTTTAGGAAAAGGAGAAATGTTGGAAAGCCAAAGGTATGTGTTATTACTGTAAACAATAAAGACGATAACCAAGTGAGTGAACCTAACCTCTCAAGTACACCTGCCCATAGCAGTCAAAGTGGGGAACAAAATACTTCACAGAAGAAGCTTGGTTCAATGAGTGAAAACTATGAATGTTTTATGGGCGAATCGGATGTGAATGAAATATTTTATATGTCGGTTCTCAAAGGAATTTTTTCAAACTGTGTAAGATGTTTTCATTGTAGTGAAGTTGGTCTGGAACTCTCCATAATAAAGCACGTAGGACTTGCTAGTGAAATACAACTGAAATGTGATAAGTGTTCATACATGACCACCTTTTGGAACAGTGTTGCAGTAACTGCAACTGAAGAAAATGGTAGCAAAATCTACGAACACAACAACGAGCGATGCTTGCTTTAGACAAGGAACGCCTTCGGGCTGCAGACAGGGCTGTAAAGAGTCTAGAAATACAAGCAAGAGTAAACAGGAGGAGGAACAAGAGGAAGCTGGAGGAGGAGTTAGCAAAGGATGAAGATAATGCACTAAAAAGTTAATCCAATCTTCGTCGCTCCATTCCCAAAACTTTTACTTTCTCATACTAATTACATGTTGTCTAAGGATCTTCCAAACATATTTGTTTCAAGTTTTCAGTAAGTGTTACACAGTACCTTCTGCATAATTTAACTCAGCCTTTTTCCAAAAAGCTCTATATTTTTGAAGAAATAAATAAAAAATTGCAAAAAATGTTGTGAATTTTCATTACAATTGAAAAAAAATCATCTTTAATGACTGAACTAAAATTTTGTAAAATCCCTATGTTAAGTTGTAGCCCATATTCCAATAAATAATCTGTAAAAAGTTCAACTTCCTACCTCAAATACTTTGTGAGTAAAGATGTAATTTATAAGCGTTATTTTAACATTGCAAGTATAGGGCGTTCCGGAGCCCCTTAAGGGGGTCACCGAGCTTTACATCTCCATCCGATCGACGGATCGTCATCAATAGTGTCACATGCCAACCTTCATCAGACAACCTGGAAAACTTTTGAAATTAATCCAGGACATTGGTGCAAGGACTGGAGACCAGGAACTTTACGCCACAACCTGATCCCCACTTGTCAGGTGAGTACCGGCGATGAAAATTCGCCACCACCATGATTTGAATGGATACCCCTGCGATTCGAGCACCACCGCACAAGGGTGCGCTAACGGGACGACTACGGAGACTAGTAGCAAGTACAATGAGTGACTAGAAAAAAAACTGTTTCCAAACAAGACTCAGGGCGGACATGGCCGACAATTGCACTGTTATGAAAATGGTTTCAATTCAACACGGATACAAAGATAAACTCGGTTAGGATATCAAAACAAATGCAACTAATCTTTAAGGAATCTCTATAATTATCCGAAATTTTGTCGGTGAGATTCAAATTGACCGTTACGTTCAATAATTGCGTGTACAAAGACCTCTTCTTAGAATCAAGCATAAATGAAATACAAGGAAATAAAATATCGATTTACAAAATTATGCTTGAAACACAACATATTTCGTATCATTTGCTTCCACATCACTCTCGGGAAACAGTCGCGCATCTCTTTTCTGTTCCTGTTTGTGATCCCTTTTCTTCTGAGGTCTGTTCTCGTTTTCTGGAGAGTCACATCATCAGTATAGCAAAAACAAATTTTATTCTTTATACCCTAACAGGTCAACGTATTTCAGTGACTGCATATGAATGGTCTTTACTATTTTCTTCTACCGAGTACACTTCGTTGATTATACTTCAGCTGCTCAAATACAAGGTCATAGGTATTGCTATGCAACTAGTAAGTTTTCTTCATTTACACTGCGCAATTGAAAATTAGTATACGAAACCGAAAAAGTTGCCGAACTATGCTCGAATAATCGGTAAATGAAATAAACGGAACACAGTACAGTTTGATCTCTTGTTGTGGTCTGCTTGCAGTTTTATTGGTTACTCCCTTACTGCTAAATTAATTATTTTTTATGATCTTGTACAGAGTTACATCGCAGGAAATGGAGGTTGGAGCGTAAGAATTGGGTGCAGTGGGGTTTGGGCTATATGCTGCGCTGGCATGGGTTGATTTTACCAAAAGAATACTTAGTGAAACCACAAATAACTTCCCCAACAATTCACAGTTACACAATATTAAAGAATTACGACAACTCAAAAGGATATTCCTCAGCTCTATTTCGCAAGTAAATTAAGACCAGAATATCAAAAACAATTCCTTAAACGAGATACTAAAACAGCATAATACTTCCCATAGTAGACTATTTTGATACTATTCTCCAAGCACTTTCGTACGAAGGATCATGCAGGTTAGAACTGGCGATAAATGTCAATGTGCGATACATTAGTGTCGTACACTATTTCGACCATATCACTCCTGCCTACGAACAATTATCGTGGTTACGCGCAGATAAGCTTAGAGACTATCACGCTCTGCTCTGACGTCTTCTCGCATATTCACTCCCTCTTATTTATCGTTGCCCGCATCTCGTGGTCGTGCGGTAGCGTTCTCGCTTCCCACGCCCGGGTTCCCGGGTTCGATTCCCGGCGGGGTCAGGGATTTTCTCTACCTCGTGATGGCTGGGTGTTGTGTGCTGTCCTTAGGTTAGTTAGGTTTAAGTAGTTCTAAGTTCTAGGGGACTTATGACCACAGCAGTTGAGTCCCATAGTGCTCAGAGCCAATTATTTATCGTCAACACTTTCACTACTGTTTGAACAGCACAGCGGAATACGCTTTCGCAACAAAGTAAAATCCTCTCTGTACTATTTGATACCATTTCCATGTTCTCTAAATAATTTTCTGTATCAGGAACTCGACTTTGGAACAATCTTTCCCAAAAAATCAGAGAAACCAAAATCCTACCAAACTTCAAAAGACAATTAATGGCCCATCCTCAGTCACAATTGCTGTCCGTCCCATATACTAACCTGCAGCTTACTCATGTCAGTCCCACGCATCCCCAAAACTTTTTCCTCCACTATGTTGGCAGAGTTCTTCATAATTCTGTTCTTTCCTAACAGTCAATGCGATTGTCATTTCAATCTTCTCTTTCTTTATCCTTTCCAATTCTACAATTCTAAGCGTGTGTACAAATGTGCTAAACTAGCCTATATCGTTCTTAATGTCCTTCACTAATATTAACGTTATCATTATTAGTCTCAACTGCTATTTTCAGTATTATTATTACAACTTTCAATTATTTTTGTAATTATGTAGTCTTTCCCGGTGAAATCATTGATGATACTCTTCTCGTGTATACATCAACATAATGTAGCCATCTTAGCACAGTATTTCAACGGACTGGTTGGCCGCAGTCTTCAGGTGTGTGTACTAATTTACAATCTCCCTGAAACTGTGATTCCAACAGAATCGACAGCTTCTTTATAATCCGCGACCGGCTGACCACATGTGCACGAGAAGCAGCACTGTTGCCATCAAACGCAGGCCGGCCAGAGTGGCTGAGCGGTTCTAGCCGCTACAGTTTGGAAACGCGTGACCGCTACGGTCGCAGGCTCGAATCCTGCCTCGGGCATGGATGTGTGTGATGTTCTTAGGTTAGTTAGGTTTAAGTAGTTCTAAGTTCTAGGGGACTGATGACCTCTGATGTTAAGTCCCATAGTGCTCAGAGCCATTTGAACCATTTTGAACCTTAACACGTTGACTTGTTTCTACTCTCTCAGTCACTCAAATTTATACATACATTTCATCGTGCTTCTGCTTCCTCCTCCTCCTCACCGTATCAGGTGTAGAATCTATCGAGAACTCTGGTTACTCAGAATTCTGGTTAACGGTTGGATAATGTGGTGAACTACGCTTCCCACCTTCTACCATTTCGCTCTGTCACCTCTACCTTGTCTGCTTGGTTAATCTCCTCCCAATACCAAGTTTACATACATTCGGCTACCCTGCACAGATGACACCGCGGATATATCTCTAATTATGCACTCTATCCCCACCGTCATATTCGGCAGTTAATCAGAGCCTGCCATCTTTCCAGTTCTTTCGCTAATAGTGATAAACAGTTAACCCTGTTGGCATAAGGCGTGGCTATAGTTTGCTACCTATGAAACTGTACATGGGACTGTAATTCATCTTCAAAAATGGGAACGTTAATTCTGTCTCCAACATGGCCAGTCGGAAGCATTTATTTGAGTGCTTACGTCCGTCCTGTTTCCCGCCACCAAATCCAATGGCTCGCCCGCGAGCTGTGGAAGTTGCTGAGACAAAGAGCTGCTCGCAGAGGCTGCTGTCCACGAACGGGTACTCCATAAGTCAGTTCTTACCTGTGTGCCCATGCTAAGCCTGGCGCCTTCCTAGTGCCCATACCTGCAACAGCGCACGTGAGTGTAAGAAAAAATTTCTGAAGCTAGAATTAACGCTACGGACATAATGCCGGCACAATGAGCTAACACGTTTTGCTACCAGCTATAGCATAGGATTTGGATTGAGTGAGGTTTACACTGGGATCTGTGTAGCATCGACTTACGTTTCAAAAAGTATACAGGGTGAGTCACCTAACATTACCGCTGGATATATTTCGTAAACCACATCAAATACTGACGAATCGATTCCACAGACAGAACTTAAGGAGAGGGGTTAGTGTAATTGGTTAATACAAACGATAAAAAAATGCACGGAAGTATGTTTTTTAACACAAACATACGTTTTCTTAAAATGGAACCCCGTTAGTTTTGTTAGCACATCTGAACATATAAAAAAATACGTAATCAGTGCCGTTTGTTGCATTGTAAAATGTTAACTACATCCGGAGATATTGTAACCTAAAGTTGACGCTTCAGTACCACTTCTCCGCTGTTCGATCGTGTGTATCGGAGTGCACCGAATTACGTAGGGCTCCAAAGGGAACGGTGATGGACCTTAGGTACAGAAAAGACTGGAAAAGCACATGCTAACACCTCTTTACCGGTCTTTTTCACTGACGCACATGTACATTACCATGAGGGGTGAGGTACACGAACACACGTGGCTTCCATTTTCAATTACGGAGTGGAATAGAGTGTGTCCCGACATGTCAGGCCAATATATGTTCAATGTGGTGGCCATCATTTGCTGCACACTCTGGCGTAATGAATGTCGTACACGCCGCAGTACATCTGGTGTAATGTCGCCGCAGGCTGCCACAATACGTTGTTTCACATCCTCTGGGGTTGTAGGCACATCACGGTACACATTCTTCTTTAACGTACCCCACAGACAGAAGTCCAGAGGTGTAAGATCAGGAGAACGGGCTGGCCAATTTATGCGTCCTCCACGTCCTATGAAACTCTCGTCGAACATCCTGTCAACGGTCAGCCTAGTGTTAATTGCGGAATGTGCAGGTGCACCATCATGCTGATACCACATACGTCGACGCGTATCCAGTGGGACATTTTCGAGCAGCGTTGGCAGATCATTCTGTAGAAACGCGATGCATGTTGCAGCTGTTTGGACTCCTGCAATGAAGTGAGGACCAATGAGGTGGTCGCCAACGATTCCGCACCATACATTTACAGTCCACGGTCGCTGTCGCTCTACCTGTCTGAGCCAGCGAGGATTGTTTACGGATCAGTAATGCATGTTCCGTAGATTCACTGCCCCGTGGTTTGTGAAACCCGCTTCATCGGTAAACAGGTAGAACTGCAACGCATTCTCTATTAATGCCCATTGACAGAATTGCACTCGATGATTAAAGTCATCACCATGTAATTGCTGATGTAGCGACAGATGAAACGGGTGAAAGCGGTGACGATGCAGTATGCGCATGACACTACTTTGACTCAGTCCACCGGTTCTCGCAATGTCCCGTGTACTCATGTGTGGGTTCATGGCGACAGCAGCTAACTCACCAACTGCACCCGCTTCTCCTGTGACGGGCCTGTTACGGACCCGTTTGCGTGCTGCGACCATACCTGTAGCATACAGTTGGGGGTAGATGTTTTGCAATGTGCGGCACGTTGGATGCTCTCTGTCCGGGTACCGTTCTGCATACACCCTGCAGGCTTCAGCTGCATTTCGTCGACACTCGCGATAGATGAGTATCATCTCCGCCTTTTCAGAGTTCGAATACACCATGGTCACAGTTCCTACAACACTACACTATCACAGACGTCTGGTAACACGCTGTACTACAGTTGGTCTGCGTGCGGAGACGAATGCAGAATAACAATAGCAGCAAGCGCTACATGCGGACACTCCTACAGCTAGACCAAACCACAACAGTGCACTACAGCCACACTCGTAAACATGTCCCTGCAGATGCTGCTCGCCGACCGTGGCCCGTGTTCGTTACAATACGCAACTGAACGTCGGAGGTTTCAAGCGTCAAATTTAGGTTACAATATCTCCGGATGTAATTAACATTTTACAATACAACAAACGGCACTGATTACTTATTTGTTTATATGTTCAGATGTGCTAACAAAACTAACGGGGTTCCATTTAAAAAAACGTAGGTTTGTGTTAAAAAACATACTTCCGTGGATTTTTTTATGGTTTGTATTAACCAATTACACTAGCCACTCTAATCACGTTCGGTCTGTGGAATCGGTTCGTCAGTATTTGATGTGGTTTACGAAATATATCCAGCGGTAATGTTAGGTGACTCACACTGTATATTAAAACCATACAAACCTTCCATGACAAGCTACAAGAAATGAATGTTAAACAATGCTGCTCTAGTTCTAGAGCAAATAGGGCGCCAGAATGTAGCTAATAATTAAAAATCTCTGAGCTGTGGCTGCGTTATGCTATGCGCTGGATTAAACCTTCATTGCGATTCTGTCTTTAAGTCTCTTGCGGTTACCACGATTATTCTGTTATCCTCTCCTTCCGCGAGTGGCAGCAGCGCTGTGTATCGATATTCGCACCCTGGATTATCTTTGACCTGGCGCTTAAGGCTACCGGTTGGGTGGTGTGCCAGGAGTCGGTCGGTTGGTGTGGAGCAGTGAGAAATTCTCGGCCGGGCGCAGTTTGGCCGGGCCCGCTGGCGGTCTCTACGCGGTGTCGGAGAGTGTGGCGCTGTTCCCATTGCTACGAGGTCCGTGACTCGCCAACCCTGGACACGAAATTTGAGTTTTGATTAATCTACCAGCAAGTCAAGACTGTTCTCATTGTGTCATTTGGAGTTCGTAGTCGGCTGTTGGGATATTCCTGCGAGCAACAACGTGGTTTTCAAGTTGGAAAATTCTGGCCACCCTCCGGTGGAGTTTGACTGTATTTGGTTATTTGAATTGAAGTGCACTAGCGGAATCTTCTTCCTTGTGGACGTTAACGTTCCGGTTACCTGACCTGGTCGTTGACGTAAATTTCAGGCAATGTATTTTCCTCATCGTGTTGTTGCTGTCCATCAAGGTGTGTAGTGTGACAGCTCCGTCTATGAATGGTTGTAAGCGCCAATATCTTCTACGTCGTTGCGTTGAACTCCCTGTTGTGTGCTGGTCGGGTGAAGTGTAAGTTATCGTGTCGGTGGGTCCGCTGACTGTCTGTCGGTTGGGTTGTCGTCAGATCGTGAATGGTTGGCCTGACTACCTGTCTTACCCCAGTGAGCGTTAGTGTTTGAATTACAGGCCGACCCCCGAACATCTGGGTGCCATTCTGTGGACTGCCTTTTTTTTTTTTTAATTTGCTCTTGTTGTTGGTACTTGTATGGCTTCTAGCCGGTTTGTGTTTTAAATTAGGCCGTCACTCTAGTTTAAAGTACTGTTTCACTTAAGCCTTTTGGCATTTTTAAAAATTTTAGAATTTTTAAGTCTTCCACCTTCAGCCGATTTGAATTCACCTTGTTTACTTCAGCCTAAGTAAAGAACTGTTTCAATATACGGCCTGCCTTTTAAATTTCTAATTATGCTTGGCTTTTAAGTTATTGGCCTTCAGCCGTTTTTAAATTAAAATGGCTTTCAGCCGGTAATTAAGTCCCAAAGATTAAAGATGCATATTTTAAAAAAATTTTTTTGCCTTTTGTAACGTCTGATGAAATAATAAAGTTGTATGTTCGAGTGTAACTGATAGCACATTATTTTGGCCCCTTTTCACAGTTTATTCAATGTGTCCTGTCGTGCGGGATAAGCAGGCCATTTCAAGCTCCTTACTCAGGACTATAAAACAACCTAATATTAGATACAGCCCGAGTGACACATCACGGTTCTGAGAATGAATGCACAGAAACAAAATTATATATCAGAATATTGGTGATCTTCGTCAGTAGCCCAATAAATGTGACAAATACATAAAATCATAGTAATTAAGAGTTGACTCTGATTTTATGTATTCCTTATATAAATAACATCGTATACAAGCACTAGAATCACACTTTCGGTGCTCAGAGTTTACAATCGCGCATCAACAGCACATAGTACAACAAATTAATAATATGTACCGCTATCTCTACGAACCTGTGTCTTTACCAACAAATCTTTGAAGAGCAGTAGTCACACAGTCTTCTGCACTCAAATGTATGTGCAATACAGAATAAGCTCTCAACACAAAAAAATTCAAATAGTTCACAGAATTCTCGTTTCGAGAAATGTTAAAACACGTCAGCAGCGTGTAAAGAGACTACATATAAACACTTTATACTATACTCACTGTCCGGCTGTGCAATATGACTGCAGTGGAACGTCTCACTCACAATAGACATACTCTCTCTTCACTGCACATTGTACTCGGTGTATAAGACTATGAATTTGACCACAACGGCAGAGAATCACTGCAAGCCACTTAATCATCCTTCTAGTGCTCCACCTCCACTGTAGTAGTCATAGCCACTCGTCTGCATATCTTGTCTGGAATAGGCGTCCTCTCTCACCATTGGACGAAGATAATGACCAACTTCCTAACCTGTGGCATCACAACCGCTCGGCCATGCCCCGCGTCGACCGTTCGTTATTCAAACAGCCCAACTTATTGACAGATCAGGTCCCAAATGAATTCGACTTGACTGTTGAGCAACAACTGACTCATTGATCGCTTGTTCCATCACATTTTAGCAGCTCCAACTGCGGCTCACCGTGACGCCTTCGGCCTGTTACGCCCATCGAAAACAAATCAGGCCCGTGCCACCATATCAGTCCCATCGCTGCCCCCCTACTCGTTATCCAGAAACACGTTAGCTTCTGGCTGTAGTTCTAGCAGTTATCGTCGTTTTCCTCCCACTCCACTGTCCAACACCTGCAAGCCTAACTGTCTCGGACCAGCAACCCCAGCCGTCACCCCAAGATTGGCCGCATTCCTCGTAGACATCCAGTGACAATCCACATCGTCGTAACCGTTCCACTGCGCCCAAGACGGTCTCCCCCAGTGGAACACATCACTTGTTTCCTCCTTCTCACACGCTTCCAGCTCACCTCTGAGGGGCGCTACTGCAGCACAAAAACCGCTGACTGTGCCCCCTGGGCAATACTAGCGACAGAGCAGCAGCCGTACCGGCAGTTGAGCGGGTAGTAACAGTAGTGCGCTGTGTATTTCAAATTCTCACCACATATTGATTGTAACATGTAGACTCAAATGTAATTATCCACTGTCTGCAAAGAGCTAGAAGCTGCGTTATTAATTGTCGACAGGCTGCAGGCTGCTCCCCAAAGCTGCAGTGACGTTGCGGAACTAGCGACGGAAGCTGTGAGAACCCAAGTGTCACAGTAATTCCCAAGAAACCGCAATGTCACTATAATTTCCAGTGCGCAACACGTAATCGCTTTGTCCTGTCTCGAGTGGTGGACAGTGGTTCCCACCTCTAGGCAGAGGGCGAATGTGGGACCTAACCAATCAGTTATCTCCTTGCGTTGTAGCCTACTGCTGACAATATGACACATGTGAGCCAACATTGTGTGAGCTAATATCCCATCTTGCTGTCAAGTGAGTATTAGCACAGAGAGTGAAAATGTTGGTTGGGAAATGTGACCTCAGAGAATAACTGATAGATCGATAAAGGAGGGTGGCGTGCATCCGCATGTTTGCCTGGATGTTTCGTCCGCAATGTCCGCTTTATCGTGCTTGGGACTTTTGAACGCACAGAATTCAACTGCCAGCAAATCGTAGCATATGTCGAGTTGAATGACGCTTGCCAACACGGTTCTGAGAGCACATTCCCTTTGATACTTATCTAAAATGGCGAAGATGACCTCCCTCGCATGAAGTGCTCCCTATTTTCGCCATTGTACGCGTAATCGAGAGAGGTCGTTCGGTTTGTGTCCAACGTCTAAGCAGGCGTTCAGACATATACTGTTTGCGTGGCGCCCCTGGATGCGGAACTCCCGAAATCTGTTATCAGATGAGATATTGTAAAGCTCCACTAAATAGGTTCGGAAGTGAATACTCCATGTGGCCCGCCTTTTTTATTTTTGAAGAGTGTTCCCTCCATTTGGTCAATTTTCAATTAAGAACTGTAACCGGGGAGATGTCAACCACGTTATCCTCGAAAGAACATGCTCAGTCTTGCAGATCGTTAAAAGGAGATGAATTAGTAAGCAGTACGAGCATCCATGATAAAACACCAGAATTGTATTTGCTCCGTAAAGGGAATAATAAGTTCGTTCATTCGAGGGAGGTTATCAAACAGTGAGGTCATCGCTCAAAGAGAATATTACTGACGAAGTACTAGCAGCAATAAGTAGTCCGAAACCGGAAGTGAACAGCGAAAACACTTCAATTCCGATTGGAATATACTGTCGTATAACATGACATAACTACTTTATTGTGCCACACACAACGCGCAAAAGAAAAGGAAAAATATCGTAAATAGAAACTACTCTGATATACACAGAATTAATTAATTACACTCAAGTGTCATTAATCAAACCAAATGTCACCTCTTCGTTGAAATAAGACCTTAGTCTTACAGCGAAAAATACTTCTGAATAACTAAGAAGTGAACGGATACAGTAATTTCAAAACTTACTTTATTAAAATGTTGAAGTGAATACAAAAAGCACTGAATGTGTTGCACTTCAGGGCTATGTCCCTGAGCTAACGGAGCTCAGTGACTTGACTAGTAGGACACTATGGATCTATGAAGAGCTATTTAGGCGGTTACGTCTTACCCACGTATGTCATTGGTTGCAGAAGGTGCCTAAGTGGGACGACATGAGCGATGCGCTGTTGTCTCGGATACTTCTGGGAGAACAGCCGGCGCTTGGAGAATGATTGGAAACAGTCGGTAGTTGAACACTTCGACCCTTCTGGGGGAATAAAACGGATTCAGTCTCTAGTCCGTCGCGCCTCGCTGCTCCGCGTTCATGTATGCATTTTGACCGCTGCAGCGGCAAACGTCAATCCATATTTTGACATCAAGGTGGAATTTCAGTTAGGAGAAAGAATGTCGTCTCTGAATAAGAACTGGTCAAAAAATAACATGAAATTATCGTAAGTTGGAATGCAGAAGAGTCACGATGGTAGGGGAACTGCAGAAGACGTTATCAGGATACAAGAGAATGACACTGATAATGAGAATCGCTCGTTAGTGGCAGAGACAAAATTCGATTCAGTACTGGAATCGGACAGCTAAAATAACATGGGGATCGTAATCTAAAGACTAGCTTAAGAAATGGAAACATAGTCTGACATTCTTGAGTACCTGCATCGGAATTTAATGCAATTCAACACAGACGGGAATGGGAATAAAAAGAGTATGGAATTAACTACAATCTGTATGGGATCGAATCACCACAGTCTCTGATACAAAGGGTTGAGAGATAAACTTTAGATGCGAAGCTCTCGCTCTTGAGTCCACATACCACAATACCCTTCCACTACATTGTTCGGCAGGGCTTTGATGCACTTCCTACCCCTCTTGTCTTCTAGACTACAGAACTTTTGACATATCATCATCTCATTTTCTGATGATATATCAGTGCCAGACAATAGACGCTTCCTCGTGGGCAGTTCTCCTTCTCTCCATTCCACGTTACAAGATGCCTGCTTTATAATGGACTATGTCAATTGCTCCTAAAGCCCCGTATTTGTGGCTAGTTGCGAACACCTTGTGTCCCACCAACGTTCTCCTGGAGCGACATTTCCGGAAGGGCTCTATTTAGACGGCAGGCTGACAACTCGATGTATAAAAATGTCTTCTTACGGGGCAGCCTCAACTGTATAAGCCAGTTTTGAAAAATAAACGAAACTGCAGGATATCAACAGTCTTTTATTGGGTACATGACCGGTTTCGGAAAAGTTACAGTTCAATCATCTGGTGTAAAAAATAAAATAAATTAGACATCTGAGGTCGTCCTCACCCCATTGTTGTCATGGAATAAAATGGTCCGCATCAAAAGAGTAGAAGGGTCAAAAACTCCACCCGTAACGGCCATTCCCTCGTGCTGCGTTGCCCTCGCACACGCTGACTGCTGCCGCCGAGCATGCAGCGCTACTGAGTCGCTGCTGGATTTCTGTTTATTCTTCGTGTTTTGCTGTTCCTGTTAACACTCGTCGATAAAACGAATATCGGACAAGACTACTCTAGGGGCCCTTTATCGAACGGGCACGTAAAATTCCGATTTAAAAACTATTTTGTCTGTAATGGGAAACAAAACAGATGCCTCCTGACACAGGGTGTCGTATGAAACACATGAGATGAGTGGTACCTGTGTGGGCTGGCTCCGGTCACACAATGCAAAAACTGAACTGCAAGTATCTGTCTAAACATCAAAGAAAATGCGCCTGGCGATTCTTAGGCACTGCGAGATCCTTAAGAGATTAAAAACACCTTCTGGTCTGTATTACTTTTCCGTGGACGCGAACGAATGTTGCTGTCAATCGTCCAGAAAAAGGTATGAAAAGAAATGGGTGAGAATACAACAAGCATATCCACGACGAGGTCATGGAAGAATTGCTCAACAGGACAAGAATATCTTTCGAGAATGAATTTTCACTCTGTAGCTGATTGTGCTCTGTTTTGGAGCTTCCTGCCAGATTAAGACTGTGTGCCGGACCGAGGCACGAAGACGAGACCTTTCCTTCTCGCAGGCAAATACTCTACCGACATGGCTGCTCAGGCGCGACTCACAGCCCTCCCTCACAGCTTATATGAAGCGCCTTACACTAAGTAATGACCTCAGAAACTTTCTAAATTGCTTATGGAAAGCAAGTTAAAAATTAATCCGGCTAGCTGGTATGAGACTGAAATGAGTCCATCTGAATACTAGTCTGTGGTCTTAACCACACCACTACATCACTCCATATAACGCTCCTGTTTATACTACACCCAGAATTACGTCGAGACTAAGGTCAAATACAACCTAATTATGTAGTAAATACGGAGTAGCTCCTTTTTTTCTTACTTTTTATTTTGTGGGTTCCCACGTGCTAAGCGAAGCATACTAATGTTGGAACGACATTCACTCAACTTTGCCTTTTTACTGTGCCTTATATTTGAGACAACTTCCCTCTACTTCTCCTGGGAATTTTACATTGAAGCCCCAAAGGAACTGGTATAGGCATGCCTATTCAAATACAGAGATATGTAAACAGGTAGAACACGGCGCTGCGGTCGGCAACGCCTATATAAGACAAGTGTCTGGCGCAGTTGCTAGACCGTTTACTGCTGCTACAACAGCAGGTTAGCATGTCTTATACAAGTTTGAACGTGGTGTCATATTCGGCGCACGAGCGAGGACAAAGCATCTCCGAGGTAGCGGTGAAATGGGGCTATTCCCTTATGAGGATTTCACGAGTGTACCGTGAATATCAGGAACAGGGCCATAAAATCTTCCGACATCACTGCGGCCGGAAAACATCCTGCAATAACGGGAGAAACGAGAACTGAAGAGAATCGTTGAAAGTGATATAAGTGCTACTCTTCCGTAAATTCTTGTAATTTTCAGTGATGGGCCATCAACAACTGTCAGCGTGCGAAGATTCAACGTAACTTCATCGATATGGGCTTTCGGAGCCGAAGGCCCACTCGTGTAATCTTGATGACTGCTTTACGCATCGCCTGGGCCATCAACACCGGCATTGGACTGTTGATGGCTGGAAACATATTGCCTAGTCGGACGAGTCTCATTTCAAGTTGTATCGAGCGGATGGACGTGTGCGGGTATGGAGGAAACCTCATGAATCCATGGACCCTGCATGTCAGCAGGGGACTGTTCAAGCTGGCGGAGGCTCTGTAAAAGCGTGGAGCGTGTGCAGTTCGGTGATATGTGACCCCTGATACGTCTAGATACGACTCTGACAGGTGACACGTACGTAAGCATCCTGTCCTTATCACCTTCATACATTCATGGCATTGTGCATTCCGACGGACTTGGCAATTCCAGTAAGACAATGCGACACCCCACACGTCCAGAATTGCTATAGAGTGGTTCCAGGACCACTCTTCTGAGTTTAAGCATCTCCGCTGGCCACCAGACGATCCAAACATGAACATTATTGAGCATATCCGGGATGACCTACAACTTGCTATTCAGAAGAGGTCTCGACCCTCTCTTCCTCTTACGGATTTATGGATAGCCCAGCAGGATTCATTCCCTCCAGCAGTACTTCAGACATAAGTCGAGTCCATGCCACGTCGTGTTGCTGCACCTGCTACACAATATTAGGCAGGTTAATATTTCTTTGACTCTCCAGTATATTAGTCTAATGTATTTATCTCTTATATACTAAATGTCTGAACCAACCCATATCTCGTAACTGGGACGTTGTTTTAAAATTAGATGGTGATGAATGTGCCGTATTGCACGGATGAAGGTGAATTCTAAATAACATATCAATGCGAGAAATGTCCATCTCGTTTTTCGCCTTTTGCCACTCACATATATGTTCAATCGGCAGCTATATCATTCAGAAGAACGTCAGTGCATACCGACACATTCCCCCCCTTTCGCTACTGAACGTGGATTGCCTCTGTAACGGATTCTTCCAATATGATAAGCACATGACGGATATAAGTTACGCTATGGCTGAACATGTGCCGTTACATCCTTTACGTGTCTATTTTGTACAAAATAAAAGATTGCAAGAACGCAACTATAATTAGCAATTGGTACTTACAAACACGACTGAGTACCTCTGACCGGAAGTAAGGAACCCTTATAAAAGATGTGGAGAGGAATGAACAGCATGCTTACCACAGATAATAGTCTAAAGGAAAATACATCAAGGAGGAAGCTGACGTAGAGCTGTTGGAAGGAGAAATTTGCTTTACATCAAGGCTGAGAACGACAGAATACTGGAAGAAATTGATAATTCTCCTAGTACAAACCAAGGATTCCCAGGACGCTCAAATAAAGAAGAACTAGACTGGAATAGGCGAGTAAGGCTTGATACAGAAATGAAGTAGTTGAATGTCTGTCGGGTGCACTGCACTGCATGAAGCACCAAAAGAGTATCTGAGGAAATATGCCTGCCGAGGACATCAGAAGATGGAACGGGTTAACGGCACATCCGCGATGGAAACCAGGAATAATCAATGTGGTGCTAGAAGGAGCAGTTGACGGAAAGCATAGCAGGAAAGGGCTAAAAACGAAATATGACAAACATTGTAAAGGATGGTGGTTACGTAAGAGATGACAACATCACTGTAACAGAAAGTCGCTTAGGGTTCTCAACGAGAAGCAGCAGCAGAAGCAGCGTTCTCCTGAAGATGGCGAACAGCTGGATCGCCGAAATAATCAGTCGATTTGATTTTTGTGTACGGCAGTGAACCCGAAGAGGCTCTCAAGGTTTATTACGCCGGGAAAACCTACGGAGACAATATCAGGGTAAGCTTGGGAAACAGGAGGGATACCACCAAACCAGTCGAAAGGCTGACAACTCTCAAGACAGACACAAACTGATCGTCGTTGCCCCCAACAACTGCCTTTAACCACACACTGAAAGTGTTACCTGTGTAAACTGAAGGTAAACTGCCACACAAGATGAGTGTCGCTGCTTTCAGCAACTCTTCAAGGCTAAACTGGAGCAAGTACGTACAGCAGTAGGGGAAGAAGTTTTAAAATACCTTAATATCTGATACTCCATTGAAACTCATCTTGCATTTGACAGAAACCCAGTGAGAGCAAAACGTACACATACTGATACAAACGGCGCAGTAACCAACTACGCTGCACTGTGGACTGGCTGTTTGCTTTCTGCCATATAGTCAACTGCAGCACTTAATGCTGAAGTGGAGAGCATCATTTGCACATGTCAGTTTGCATGTTTTCAACTCTGTTCCCAGTACTAGGTTACCGTAACGTAAACAGTGTGCAACGAAGAAATCGTTAGAAACTGGTTCGCGCCCCATCGTAGCTTTCGCTGCAGCACCGTCGCCTGTTACAATGCTTTCACGCGAAACCGCACATGCAAAGCTGACATTCGTCAGTGCGCGCACACACACACACACACACACACACACACACACACACACACCCACACACACACACACACACACACGCACACTCACTCACACACACACAGAGAGAGAGAGAGAGAGAGAGAGAGAGAGAGAGAGAGAGCAGAGAGATGTACAGACATGCATGCACGAATGTGCCGTGCAGTAGAATATTTTATGAATTCCGGAGATTATCTAATTAACGATCTGCTATCCCCAGCCGACACATCGCATGAAACGACAAAGATTAGAGTGGCCAGAATTATAGTTGCCGTGCGTGGTACAACACGCAGGAAATGTGGCACGTCCTCCGCGGATTCATTAAATTTACCGTGTTCTCTCTCTACACTTTTGTGCTTTTTATTATAATTGCAAGGGTCTATGACACACTGTACAGAATAATTTATCCTTCTCGTCTCACGTTACTCAGAACGATAATTCGTACATTTCGCTGAAGCTTCGTGTGAATTTTCCATATACATTATTGAGCGTGTGCATGCAAGTGCTCTCATTTTCGGCCGCCTAATTTCTTTTCTGGCCCAGTCCGTGTCTCTATCCCATTCCATCTTTCTTTCTCATTTTCACCTTTCCCTCCACCTCCCACCTTTCTGTCTCAGTCACTCTCACTGTCTCGCTCTCGCCCAGCTTCTCTCTCTCTATGTTTCTATCTCTCTACAGTTTCTATCGTTTTCCTCTGTCTCTCTCTCGCTCATTCCCCCTTGCCCAAATCTTCAGATCACACTCATTACCTTATTTCTGTCTGATGTTTCCTTCCCCCCCCCCCCCCCCCCCCCCTCACTCTCTCCGTCTCTCTCCCTACTTCCTTCCTTTTCTTCTTTTTCTTCCTCTCCCCATCTAACCCTCTCACTCCCTCATTGTGTGTGTATGCGTGCTGAAATAAACAATTCTGAATAGAGGACATGGTGTAAGAGAGACGAAAATGGAAGACCAAGAGAGGTAGAAAAAATTAAAAGGTCGCGCTGGGGAAAGCTACATACTGTAGAGTAATTTTAAATAAATGCACAGAAATAACAATTTACCGTGAATAGGGTGCCCACAACTCTCACGAAAATCAAATACCACCATTCTTTAAATCAGTAATTAGGAGGTATCTACAAACAGATATTCACTTAGAAATAGATGTACTGTTCATGTGACTGAAATCAACAGTCTTCAGTGTTACCTGTGAATGACAGATACGAGTATGCTGCACACAATTTTATAATCGAAAGGTAAGGAGATAAGTTGTAATTGTAACCTGGATTCTCATTATCGTTCCTTAATAAACGTTACTTGTAGTGTGATTAGCTACTTTCACAGTCCGCAAATTAATTCTGTAAATTGTTATCTTGATTTTCCATGACTCTCCGTACTCAGTCCCCAATTTGAATTTTGTAAAAATCTTAAACTGAAGTGAAGTGTTTCATAGAATAGGATATTTCAGTGCCTGTGCTACTCGGAACTGCGATGCAAAGTTCCTTCGGACACCCATGCATGTTCAGATGGTTCAAATGGCTCTGATAACTATGGGACTTAACATCAGAGGTCATCAGTCCCCTTAAACCTAACTAACCTAAGGACATCACACACATCCATGCCCGACGCAGGATTCGAACCTGCGACTGTAGCGGTCGCACGGTTCCAGACTGAAGCGCCTAGAACCACTCGGCCACACCGGCCGGCCCACCCATGTTCGAAGGAACAGGGGGGAATATAGCCTTTGAGAAATACAAGAAAAACATTAGCAGTTTCGAACATGCACAACCATCAGCTGTGTAATGGAATGACGACAACGAAAATTATGACGGACTAGGGTTCGAACCAGTATTACCCGCTTATTATTTGGCTATCCGAGTAGAACTCGTGTTCACACCCAGACTGCCATATGTCGTCAAGCATGTGTCTGCAAGCATACTCGTACATCCATTATGTACATTCCTGTATAGGTGAGACATTTTACTTGGAGGTCACTTGCCCGGTGTCGGCGGATAATTGCATTGCATTTCGGGATAACACAGGCACTGCAGTATACTATTCATCTGCCGACACCCCCCAAGCGACCTCCAAGTAAAATGTCTCACCTGGGCTTAAATATTCGTAATGAATGTACGAGTACAGATTGTAGATATTGAAGTTGGGTGTGGCCGTCAGTCACACTCTGATAACCAAATGATAAGGGGGCCGCTCGCGATAAGCAGAAAATCCGCTTTCGAGTTCCACTCCGGCATTTGTCTTCCTCCCACTATACAACCCATGGTTGTACATGTTGACAACTGCTAATACATTTCCTTTATTTCATAGAAAGTTACCACTCGAATTTTTCTCAGATTTTGGCGCAACGCACTGTAACAGCTATAAAAGTTTTCTGTGAAGGTTACTTAGAGGAGATGTTTTGGAATACAACCAACGATCGAAATTGTTGGCAACAAATAGGCCACTAGAGAATATTTAAGTACAGAGCAGAACCATTAAAAAGGATGTAGTTGTAGCAGCAAAGGACGAGCACACAGAAAAGTCATGTACTCACAAGGGTGGATAGTGACACAAGGGTATCTCATTTCGCAGGTAGTAGTTTGAACGGTTTACATTGGAAATACAAGTAAATCATTCCTCACTTTCAAACTGTAGTTTCTGTAGTAGTTCCTGAGCAGGATTCCACGCAGTACTCAGCTGATATCCTGCTTCTCCGTTGGTCAAGTTCACACATCACCAGAGACATACCAGGCTACGATAGGTAACTAAATCGGCAATAGCAGAACATTGCCTGTACCTTGAGCACACCATGGATTATGACAAAATCAGGATCCTGGTTCAGACCACCCGATTCTGGGCTAGCGTCATTAACGAGTCGTTTGATATCAAGATGGCGGATAACTTGATCAACCGAGAAGCAGGATATCAGCTTAGTACTGCGTGGAATCCTGCTCTGGGACTACTACAGAAACAACGGAGGAAAGTTCCCTCCTCCAGGAATGAAGTACGGACGTCCAAGGGCGTAAGTAACGGAACAGAACGGCATGCGAGATACCAGGCGGCAGTAAGCTCCTTGGAGGATGACCATCATAATATGCAGCTCTAACAGCAGCCCGATGCCACAGTAAGCGCACCTCCCAGATGCATACTGGGTTCAGAAGGCCAGGAGAATGGCTCGGCCATGAGAGAACCTCGCCGCGGTCGCGGACAGCTTAAGGATCTTCAACAGAGCCATGATAGAGCGAGGATCGCGCCTATGGGGCGCGGACCCAATACGGATGTCCACTACCTCAGAAGAGAGCCGCAACGGGCGCGGACCGAAGGTGGAGCGCCTAGAGACTGATACCACCGCCAGAAATGGCCACAGTGGGCGTGGACGGCATAGGGAGCGCCACACACCGCCCAGGCATAAATATGGGACAAGATTAGTTCGTCAACCAGTCTCAGGGAACACTTGATGAAGTCGCTGAGTTACGACGTCGAAATATATGTCGGGAAGACGCGGACCACCGGCAGTACACCCGATTCTACGAAATTACAAGTCTACTTGTATTAAACATAGGCCTTAATTCGAGGAAGAAATTTCTCAGAATATACATCTGGAGCACAGTATTGCATAGTAGTGAAGTACGGACAGTGGGAAAAGCAGAACAGAAAAAATCGATGCGTTTGAGACATGCTACAGACGAATGTAGGAAATTAGGTGGCCTATTAAGGTAAGGAATGGGGAGGTTCTACACAGCATCGGCGAGAGAAGGAATACATGAAAAACACTGACAAGAAGAAGGGCAGGATGGTAGGATATCTGGATGCTGTAGAGGGTAAAAGTTGTAGAGGGAGACAGGGATCTGAATATATCCAGCAAGTTATTGAGGAGGTAGTCTGCAACTGCTAATACGAGATGAAAAAGTGGGCGCAGGAGAAAAGAGTAATGACTATATATACATAATGGTTAAAACTTTTCGGAGAAATAGACGAGAATTCTGCTCAAGAAGACAAGGCAGTTGCAATCGGCTATTGGAGTGAAAATTACACCAATGACTCACTAATAACAGGCTCCGCAGCTCGAATATAGATAATAGGATAAAATCCATTTGCTCTGTTTTATACGACAAACGAAATGGATGAGATATAACTGCAGTAAATTGAAGTACACGCAATCTTCTAGCGTAACAGAACTGTCTAAGGAAACCTGTTTGAAAACTGCATGGACTCACTTTTAAATGGAATTTTTTTCTGGAAAATCGTTCTTTTTCAATGCAGAGCAGATAATACTTCAAGCTTTTTTTAAGCCTTCAGTCTTTTGGAAGGTTTGATAGGGCTTGCCACTAATTTCACTTTTGTACCAACCTTTTCATCCCAGAGTGGTACTTGTAACATGTGTCTCAGTCATTTCCTGAATGTATCACAATCTGCGTCCTCCCGTACAGTTTTCATCCTCTACAGCTTCCTCTAGTACAATGGAAGAAATTCTCTGATGTGTTAACACATGTCCTCTCTCTCTTTCACCTCTATTAATTAATGTTTTCCACAAGTTCCTCTCCTCGAAGATTCTGTGCTGGACCTCGTCATTTTACCCCATCAGGCCATCTAATTATCAACATATAAATACACAATCACATTTCAAACGCTTTGATCCTCTTCCAGCGTTTGTGCAGTCCATGATACAGTATCATACAATGCTATGCTCCTAAAGTCCATTCCAGAAATTTCCCCCTCAAATTGAAAGCGATGTGATACTAGTACAACTCTTTTGACCAGCAAAGCGCTCTTTGCGTGTGCTAGTTTGCCTTTTTCTATCAAATGGTTCATATGGTTCTAAACACTATGGGACTTAACACCTGAGGTCATCAGCCCCTAACTTAGAACTACTTAAACCTAACCAACCTAAGGACATCACACACATCCATGCCCGAGGCAGGATTCGAACCTGCAACCGTAGCAGCAGCGCGGTTCTGGACTGAAGCCGGCTCTTTTTTATCCTCCTTATTTCGTCTGTATATGTTATTTTGCTTCCAAGGTAGCAGAATTGCTTCATTTTGTCTACTTCGTTGTTATCAATTTTGATGTGAGGTTTATCGCTAATCTCATTTCCGATACTGCTCACAACTTTCGTCGTTTTTCGATTTACTGTCAGTTCATACTGATCACTCATCAGACTCTTCGTTCCCATCAACAGGTCCAGTAATTCTGCTTCACTTTCAATGAGGACAGTAATGTCAATAGTGAACCTGATCATTGATATCCTTCTACCCTGTATTTTAGTCTTGACGGTTGAACCTTATTTGCATCATTTCTTCATCGTTGTATTGATTGAAGAGAAGGGACGAAAGGCTATATCCTTGTCTTACACTCTCTATATTCCAAATAATTCATTCTTGGCCTTGCACTCTCGTAATTCGATCTTTGTTGTTGTACGTATTGTATACCACACGACTTTCCTTACGTCTTACACATTTTATTCTGAGAATTTGGGCATTCAAAATTTCGAGCTATAGAAAGTCTTATTAAGACTGTCAGTTTTAGATTTCAACTCACATTGTAGCGTATCATATCTGGGACGCTCTCTTCGGCTGTTAGGTGTGAACTCCAGCCACGGGACGGAGCTATTCTGCAGGCTGGAGATAATGGGCCCTTCTTCCCTGAATACGGCTACAGGTCTAGTGGTCTGGGCCGACCTTGTAGTTTTCTAGGGCCAGTAATAACCACAGGAGGGCTGATGTTTCCGAACACCGTTTCTAAACAAAACATTTGAAAGGCCTGGCAGAAATCATAACCTCACAGCATGTACTATGTAAATCAGCGTGAAATAAGCAATTGAAGGCTTTTGAAAGCCTTATGACATTACAAGCGGCGAGGCGCAGAGTTTATGGCTGAGCAATTTTTGGCTGGAAAGTTGCTGTACTATGGCAGAAAAATGTGAATAAGATTGGACGCTGCTGAGTGCAGACGGACGGTGGTGGCAAGGGTTGGCGCCGGCGATGTGTTGTGCGGCTTGTAGCAGCGAATTGAAGACCTGGAATTCCTGTGGGCACGGGAACACAAGTGGTGTATCCGCTGAGCAGAAGTGACTGAATGTACAAAATGAAAATTCGATGTATTCAGTGAAACCATCAGAACTGCTTACTTACGTGGTCCATAAAATCCAAAGAAAGCGTCTGATTAGCGATAGTGTAACGCATTCATTAAAATTATTTTCATGTTTGTACGATTAACGAAGTTATTAACTGTTGAAACTAAAATTGGTTGCCAGATCTCTAACTGATGATGCTCACAGACGATGTGTGGATATGAGACGCCGTTTTGAAGTTCTTAATGCCAACTGTGGAATTAACAAGCCTTTAACCTTTTTTAAATAAATAAAAAGATAGCTATAAATTATTTAGCGTATAATACTAGATATGTACTTAAATCAAAATTACTGCACATGCACGCAACTGATTATTGGCAATATCAGCGCCTCATTCTATTATTTTATCAATCGACCTGTTTAGTTGTGTAGTAATTTTTCGGTAACTTTATATATGCAATATTGTCACTGGGGTGTCGAAAGATTTCCAAGTGTTAGAGGTGTTGACTAGCTTTAGCTGCAGCTCCAAATATGGTGGAGAACGAATAAAAAAAAAGCGAATTCCTACTACAAAATGTAGAGTGAACACTGTATGACAATACTATAAATTTAAACAAGAACATTTAATGTCTATATTTAACCTTGCATCAGTGATTTAACATGTCTAATTTTACAAATGGTTCGATGGCTGAACGACAAATTGCTGACTAAAATAATGACCAAGTCTTTTGAGAGGCAAACAGCACAGAGCTTGAACCCTTTTGTCGGCCTGTACTTGGATAGGTAAGCTGTTTCGAAGGTATTGTGTGGCTACACAGAAACTTGCTCTTAAGTGTGTGACTTAAAACTGAGAATTATTTTTCTGTCCACTATGCTAGTGCTATGAATATTTTTGGAACACTAAATGCGTTTGAACTTAAGAGTGAATATTTTCCACATGCAGTAAATTTGTTACTGTTTACAGATTTACGTGAAGTTGCAACTTTCTGGCAGATGTAAACTGTGTGTTAGACCGGCACTCGAACCCAGAATGTTTGTTTTGCGCTGGCAAGTGCTCTAACGAGCACGACTCACGACCCGTCCTCACAGCTTTACTTGGACCAGTACCTTACCTCCTTCATTGCAAATGAGGACTGGCGAAAGTAAACCTTTGACGAGTCGTGAGTCGTGCTAGGGTAGCTCAGTTGGTAGAGCATTTGGCCGCGAAAGGTCCCAGGTTAGATCTCCGCTCCGGCACATAGTCTGCCAGGAAGGTTCGTATTAGCAGAATACCTTCAAAGTGAAAATTCATTCTTATTTGACGCCGCTGAACTTCAGATTTTCGTTGCAGCCTTCAGTGAGTTTGTCGCTCGGCTCCAAGCATTAAGTACGCAGTGGTTGCTTAATACGATTGCTCTGCTGGCACTACGAATCAGTAACTCTGCGCAGTCGTGAAGCACTATTCTGCTGAATTAATAACCGATGTGACGCTCCCGTTGGAATGTACTTTTTATGGCTGTTTGAATAAACATATAGTCGAAGTTTAAACCATCATTGGTATCCTTAATGATCATTATCCACTTATTGCTTATTTACTTATTTGATAATTTCTGTATTAGTGTGATTCGTAATTGATTCATAGTTCTACAACGGCTTAAAGCAGCAGAACGTGACAGATACCTTTCGATTAAGCCATCGTTAGTATTGGTTTCGTGCATAGGTTCGTAGCGTTTTTCCATAAGTTTATAATAAACCCTAGAGATATATGTAACAGAGAACTGACCCCATCAACAATATATTTTCAAATCCAAAGTGGCTCTGAGCACCATCTGAGGTCATCAGTCCCCTAGAACTTAGAACTACTTAAACCTAACTAACCTATGGACATCACACACATCCATGCCCGAGGCAAGATTCAAACCTGCGACCGTAGCGGTCGCGCGGTTCCAGACTGAAGCGCCTAGAACCGCTCGGCCACTGCGGCCGGCAATATATTTTCCTCCACTATTTAAAACAGTCTACCAATGCTGGGGTAAATGTTTGAGTCCGTGACTGTAGAAATCACGTGGTTTTGGTGCGAAGAACTCGTCATGTGTGGAGCGCACTTTCATCCGCAAAAGGTAGTTTCTTGATGGTTTTTGATGGGGAGCGGATAATGTGAAGAATCTGATGGTGCAAGATCAGGTGATTAAGATGAGTGCGGCATAACTGCCCAAGGCAACTCTTGTATAGGGTTTTTTGTCATTCTGGCAGAGAGCGGGCTGGCAATATCTAGGAGCAGCGTGTCTTCAAGCTATCTTCCTGGTGGTCATTAAAAACAAATATCAGCAACGATGGTTGCACCTCAGAGAAGCGAGTCGTAGTGCACCACACCGTCACTGCTCCGCCAGATGCATAACGTTATCTGTTGTGGATGCACGCAGGTCTTTGTACGGGCAGTTGGTCCTTTGCTTGGACTCAACAGTTCCTTTATTATCCTTACGTAAACGTAAAGATACCATTTCTCGTCACCCACAACGATACAGGATAAGAATTCTCGATGTTGTTCACGAACCAATTGACGACGAGCGCCGGCCAGAGCGGCCGAGCGGTTCTAGGCGCTACAGTATGGAACCGCGCGACCGCTACGGTCGGAGGTTCGAATCCTGCCTCGGGGATGGATGTGTGTGATGTCCTTAGGTTAGTTAGGTTTAAGTAGTTCTAAGTTCTATGGGGCTGATGACCTCAGCAGTTAAGCCCCACAGAGCTCTGAGCCCAACCATTTTTGTTGACGAGCAGGTAGAAATGTGCATGAAAAAATCATACGATGCTGGAATGACCACAGCGCATCACATTTGCCAGTTGTAAATAACAATGACGTGGGTCACTGCGGATTATTGTGTTTAGGCAATCTTCATCAACCCCCGAATGTCTTCCTGGACTTGGAGGTTCACTGATGTCAAAATGATACTCCTCAAAACGAAAAACAATTTCTTGCCATGCTCAAACAAGGTGCAAATATATCTGGCTGCCTCAGCTGCTGTCACCACGCCACTGAACTCAAACTGAAGAATATATCGGAAATGTTCCGATTTTTCCTCTTGGCACTCCATTTTCTAACACCCACAACTCCACATATTATTTCCAGACAACAAAATGACAGTATGAAAACTCAGCTACAGTGAACTGCAAATAAACAATGATAATCGAGAAGTAAACCCATTGCAATCGGAATACCTACATACAAAACAAAAGTGCTACCAACTAACGCGCCAACCTAATACAAATCTAAAAAAAAATTTCAGATGTGTGTGAAATCTTATGGGACTTAACTGCTAAGGTCATCAGTCCCTAAGCTTACACACTACTTAACCTAAATTATCCTAAGGACAAACACATACACCCATGCCCGAGGGAGGACTCGAACCTCCGCCCCAGACCACTCGGCTAATCCCGCGCGGCACAAATCTAAGGTCGTGCACTCGTTCTCTGTTGGTAACTTATATTGACCGACGATTAATAATATTCATTGTTACCACAGCCGTAGTGAAGTTGCAGCCTGAATCTTCAATGATTTCGTGGAGCAGTTTTGAAGCCCGTGAAACGTGAGTCAGCCCTTGGCAGGCAACTACGGAGTCTTTGGCCTCGTGGGTCGGAGATGAGGTTATAAAAGTGTTGCGTGAACGAAGTCAGGAGTGAGTGATCCCCCATGATCCTTAACGTTGTTCTTCTCTTACAGAGAACTGTAATAGTTCGTAAGTGCGTCTCCAGTGTACGTATTTAACAGCTCAGTAGCTTTCCGGTATTTGTGAGCTACGTTCTTGCTCGGTGTGGAATGGTCTCATATCAGATCGTATAATCGTCAGTATTCTGGAGGGAGCTTTCGCTAACGTCGAGGGGTATTTGGCCAGGTCTTGACAATAAATTCCCTCCATCAGAGTGGAAACTTGAGGTGTGGTATTTTTGTGTGTGTCCTTCAGCCGTACGACTTTAGATTTTTACCATATTTAGTTTAGCGAGGATATGTTAGTAATCGGTTTGAGACGGTGTAGTGACGTGGCGCTTCCCATTTTTCAATCAAATGGATGTGGGCGTCTTCTGGATGCAGTTGTGTTGCTGCAGGGCATTGTCTGGAGGCACAGTAGCGACAATGTCTCGCTGGTAAAAGCAAGATTGTATATCCCCGTTCATTACACAAGGTGCAAACAGAAACGTACGGCACAACTTGCAGGACATACTTCTCGCAGGTAGACGAAGAAATCATGTCACATGAACATAAGTCTATAAGTACTTTGTTTCCGTCTTACAGCTCATTTTCTCTAACTCAATAATCATGATAAACACACACGAACAGGATTCACCAGCTTACTACAGGCCACACATTCTCATAGGAGGTGTTCAACACTTTCTCAGTGGGGTGCTGATACATGCATCAACCCACCGTCGTAATGAAGCTAGGATGCGCTGATGTATCCCCAGAGTATTGCGTAAGGTTTCGCAGCCTTCCATAATACTGGTGCGGAGACACTGAACATCTTGTATTGGGATACCATAGACAAAAGCTTTCAAATGCCAGAGAACGTGAAGGTCAGACAACTGGTCCATCTCTACCTATCCATCTGTTACCGAATCTGTCATTCAGCGCTAACGCCGTTGCTGTCAGCTACTCCATACATCAAAAGTGCATTCCCATCTCTGCTTTTGTATAAACTGCCACTGCAAGAGCCAATTCGCTGATTAGCTCTACATAGTAACCCGTGTGCTTGCAACTGTCGCACTAATCTCTGGAACAGTTGACGTTACCTGTAAACAAGCAATGGCGTATATCGCATGGCAACGGGTACATGAAAAACAAAACACTGGCGCCGTACAACGTAACCAGACGTCACCTAGAGTGCTTGTCCCCCATGAATCTAGCCGGCCAGGGTGGCCGAGCGGTTCTAGGCGCTTCAGTCTGGAACCGTCCTGCCTCGGGCATGGACGTGTGTGATGTCCTTAGGTTAGTTAGGTTTAAGTAGTTCTAAGTTCTAGGGGACTGATGACCTAAGATGTTAAGTCCCATAGTGCTCAGAGCCATTTGAACCAACCCCATGAATCTAAAAAAGCATTTGTAGATCTGTGTTCATATTACATGATTTCTTCGTCTACGTGCGAGGAATGTGTGGCGCAATAAGTGCCGTTCATTTTTGTTACGCCCTGTTTCGTTACCAGTACTAAGATTTTATCCGTATCCGCCTGTAAATGATTCCAAGGCAATCTGCATAGCAATAAGTCATGTCATTTGTCAATTAGACGGAGAGCAGGCACGGGAAGCTCCTTACCTCATGCAGTTAGTTACCGACGAGCGCCGTCAAGTGAACGGCGAATTAGACGCTCTGTTGCACATCAAAGTCGCCTAATGCCCGGAACCCGCAACAGCCTAGCCACAACACGGGGTGCTGCCGCAGTGTCGCCCGGCTAGTTAGTTAGCACCAGCTCAGCCCTCAAGGGAATTAAATTCTGGTCGCTACTCGAGCGGATCACGGCCATTGTGACAAAGGGCGGCCAGGTCGCCTGTGCTCCTGAGCTCGCCGCGGAGTGCCACGACCTGCTTCCCGCGCTGTGGGAACTCCAGACAAGCAGGTTCCTCGCTCTAGTGCCAGTGCGGCACCACTGGGTCCCAGCTGCAGTAATATATGATGCAGTCGGATGAGCTTTGCGAGGTATTGAGAGTTAAATAGCTAGTTCAGATCCGCTTCGCGTTAAATGGTGGAGGAACACCTGTGGGTCTGAACATGACGACAGAAAAAACTAGAAGGATCCCCATTAATTAAACTACCTATCACAATATCATAAAGAAATTTTGTTTTTCAAATGCAAGTGGGTCATTTAAATTTTGATGCTCTCTAGCTAAAAATACTAGTTTGTGCAAAAATCTTCATCGCTTGGTAGAGTCACAATATTATTGACACTAACATTGCTAATCAAATGGTTCAAATGGCTCTGAGCACTATGGGACTCAACATCTGAGGTCATCAGTCCCCTAGAACTTAGAACTACTTAAACCTAACTAACCTAAGGACATCACACACATCCATGCCCGAGGCAGGATTCGAATCTGCGACCTTAGCGGTCGCGCGGTTCCAGACTGAAGCGCCTAGAACCGCTCAGCCACACTGGCCGGCCATTGCTAATCCCATCACATACATCATCAAATTTTGTTGCTTTTTTCAGCTTATCGAAGCTCAAGTAATGAATTAAAATTTATTAGAAGGCCAAGACTTGACCCAAGGACTCATGCTTACTTGTGTTTTCCTCAGTGCTTGAAATAAGGCAAGTGGTCGGAGTTCTAGGTGTAGGAGCGTTATGTTTCAATCCGAATCGGGTGGTCACCTGCCACCCCGGGAACACCACAATTGACTGGAGGCGTGGTAGAAAAGCTGTTCAGATAATTGCCAAATACGTGCGATAATGGGAACTGCGCGCAACCACTAAATGTGCTGTCTAAAAGCATTCCCAAAAATGAAGGTGCGAGTGAGGAGCAAATCGATATAGACATGCCTAAGTCCAGCCCATTATTATCCACAGAACTGCCCGAGACTTTGTTGCGGGAAAATGCTCCACAGCTCGATAAAAGAAGGACTCGGTGTCGATAACATGCGCTGGCACTCGTAGGAAACACGCGACTATTTGTCGTCCCAGCAACCAGATAACCGCAGCGGCTACACAGCTGAATCGGTGATGATCATCGTCGACAGTGCGACAGACTGCGTAGAGGGGAGAGTCCGCCAGTTCTATGGCATGGAGCATCTGAGTAGTTGGATACTTCCCACAGGTCGCATAACACTAAGTTGATCTGAAAAGCGTCAGAAAGAAACTGTGATTAATGTGCCTCCAAATCATAGTCTACTGCGAAAATAGAATATTGCATTCTATGACGTTACAGGTGACGCCACGCCAGAAAAGGACATATAAATCCTTCGTGCTTCTTCGGTGCGAGCATAACAGAGTTCCACAATGAAGGACACGATGTGTCCAAACACGGGCCTGATGCTACCGACCGGATCTGGCGGAGAGAGGGATACTGCCACAAGAACGACAGGTAAATGGTGCCACATGCAGCCCTCGACATTGATCCATTGTTTGCGCATCGTGGCTAAAGTGCTGCCGCACGGTAGCGGATGTCTGTAGGACCAGCCCTCCTGCCCAGAGGGGACAAGTGAGAGCGTCACAGAGTACTCTGAAGATGGGCCCAGCCATGCAAAAATATCTGAATTCCGCTTGAATACAACGTCCCATCGTAAACGACAGCAGTATAATCTGCGCAATAAGAGCCTTTCTTGATGCCACATAGGCAATACGGCAGGCAACACGCTGCAAAGGATAGAGGCGGCACAGGTAGCTGTGACTGATCATAATGCAGGTAATTCTTAAAACCTGACGGAAGTTCAATGCCTATGCCCAACGCTTTGACGACGTAAAGGTGACCCTAAGGTAGTGGAGGTGTTGGACGCAGGGAAGGGGTGGCGGATCTTCCAGTGGTAGGCCCCGACCATTAGAGAGCGTCGTGGATTTGCGCACTTTCTTCACATTTCCAGCCACTCTCCCATGAGCCGTGATTGTGGCGAGGATCCGTGCGACCTCCTCCCAAGAACGAACCAGCAGAGTCCAGACAACTGCCTCGTCAGCAGGCTAATGAGTGGCTCCAGTGACACGGCTTTAAGATATCTGGACAGGGAGCAGCCTTGTCGAACCGACCGTCGAATCGATATCGGACCAGCCACATGCCCATTGACTTGGCCCGACGAACGCGCGCTGCTAAAGAGCCGCCGACGGACACTGATGAACTGGATAGAGAAGGCCATCCGTTCTAATATAAAAAACACGAAGACATGGCGCACCCTCTCTAAAGTGCTGTCAAAATCTACAGCAACAATCGCCGGACAAAGTCTGCACGCCTCTGCCAGGGCAATCACGTCACGAACGTCTCCAATTGCTGTCTTGACGTTAACTGTGCCATCTCGAGTAGTTTGTGCGGTGGAGAAGACACTTGGCTAGAGGGATGTAAGTCGCAAATACCAATATCGCCACAAAAATCTCGTAATCAGTATTTAAAAAGGTTACAGGTCGGTAGTGCCCCTTAGTAACTCCAGCGTCGATTTATCAACGGTAACAATAATGCTCTCGAGCTCTTGACAAAAGCTGACGGAATCGCCGCTGCAGACGTGATCGGTTCATTATACATGTCCGTCCATATTGTAGACATGAGATCACAGAACGTACAATAGAATTCAGTGGCGAGTCTTCGATGCCTGGTGATTTGCACAGTGTGCCCCTGAAGATAACGGTAGTGACTTCGATGGTGAATGGTTCCATTTATGTAGCGCCCTACTCAAGTGAGAGTGTGCGCGGAACGTCCAAGGCGATAGGATCGTAGCCCAGGACGGCCCCCTCATCTGCACGGTCGACTCAACGAAAATGTTCTACAAAGTTAACGACTATATCCACTTAGCAGGTGACCCGCTGCGCATTGTGGTCTTCGAGTTCTGTGACTGTTTTATCTGCATTGTCTGGGATCGTGCACAATATGACGCATGGAGGGGTTCTCCAACCACACCACATCAGGTCTGCGGGTACGCACCACAGACCTCCGTAGTTTCTGGCGAGATATCGCTAGTAGCTTTGCCTTAATCATGCTGCGTTCAGTTTGTAGTTTGTACTCGAGGCAAGGTGGCTGGCCAACAATGTTGCGGAGAGCGCTGAAGTAGGTCTATAGCGTGCCTGTGCCAAGCGGCCACCTTCCTGCTGTAAGTGATGAACTTGCGCCGTAGCATCGGTTTGGCATATTTCAGCCACCATTCCACGGCGGTTTCGGAGGATAGGAGACGCCGTTCGTATCTTGTCCTAGCCTCAGTATTACGCTGGCGGCAAACTGGATTTTTCAGATGCTGAGCGTTTGGTTTCCGTGGTGCTCCTCCAAACCTCCTGACGAGGAAGGGGCAAAGTACACATGTACGTGCGGTAATCAGAGAAAACCAAAGGCGAGCGCTCTACATCGAGCACCGCATCGACCAACCTAGGGGAGACATAAATGCGGTCCAGCCGACTAGACGAATGGCTGGTGTGAACCTTGAAGCCCGGGTCGTCTGAGAGCCGTACTTCCCAAGCATCCCGTAGGACCAGTTCACGAACAATACGACACAGCTCCGCGCACGGTGTAAAATTCGGATACTGATCCTTCTGGCAGAGTACGCAGTTAACGTCCATTCCACAGACAAGTTGTTCGTGGCGACCTAAGAACAGTGGGGCAATCTCCTATGCATAAAATCGTTGCCTATCAGGGCGATGTCCAGTACCAGAAGGCGCAAGTAGTAGGGAGATGACGACAAGAGAGCTATTTTGATATCAAACTGATATGCAAATTAATTACATTGATCAATTAATTACCGCTCCAACCACGCCTACCACCACACCCACCCACTCCCGGACGACACTATGTGTTTCCTCAGCTTTCACAAGGGTCCCTGCGCCGTCCGCCCCTTCCCCCTCCTTTCGAATTTTGGTTGGAATTTCTTTGTCCCAGGGCTGTTATGACGTCCCAACTCACCTGTCACCCGTGTACTGGTGGGAAATTACAAATGGCGGTGTCCTTTCCAGGACTCGAACACTGATCCTGAAAGGAAAACCTGTGCATCCCCCTAACATATTATACCACCAGAGGTGCCTGAAATTGACAGTAGCTAATAGCAGTGCAGCATACGATCGCATTGGGGATATAAGATAGACCCAACAGCTCTGCATCCTCAGTTACAGTCAATCAGTCAGCATGAAGCGCCAGCTGAGACCGTCAGCCAGCGCCTACCAGTCGCAACAGCAACAGGACAGGAAGAAGCCACCGATGAGTAAGTAGCCCCTGCTTAACGTCTGTTTTTACTGTCGTTTGAGGAAGATGAAGTCTTCGTGCTTCTATCATCGCTTGTAATGGTTTTTCTTCTTTGATCATCAATATTGGAACTTCCTCCAAACTGTCGGGGTCTGCAACAGTGACATGTCCCAGACCGCCGGGGCCCGCAGCAGCGGCAGCACCCTGGGATCCTGTCGTGGATCTGGTCAGCTTGATGGAGCAGGGCGGTCAGTCGTTATAGTCGGCTGCGGACACTCAGGCCGCCGCTGACTCGCTGAAGTGGAAGGGAGGTCCAATCCAAATGACGCAGGTTGGTAGTGGACCCCATCATACGCACCATTGTAGAATATTCCAGCGACACTGCATGCACAAAGTGCGGATGTAGTGGATGAGAAGATACCAAGCCCTGTGCACCACTACTCTTCACTTCAGTGTATAATTTAACCGCTAGTGGTTCGGAGTGTTTACAAATTTGCATAGAGGCAACTGCAAGTAGAGACCGCCATGTTGTGATAGAGATAATTAATGCAGCTGAAAGTATTAAAGTGCTGTTTATGGAGGTGGAATCGGATGAACTATGTCGTGCAAAAACCTACATCAAGCAGCTGTTGACCCGCGAGTATGATCCGAGCCGTCCTCCTCCGGACATTTAGTGTGCTGCTCTAACTCTGTCCATTACAACAATCTACTATGATTAGGCATTACCTGTGAAATCTGATGACACAACACTCCACCGTTCCAAAGTTTTTCGGTCAACAGATGGTATTATCCATTGCGTTGGAAAGAGTTAAATGATGGTGGCCTTGTGTTAAATCTGTGTATAGAGACATTGCAGTGTACCTAAGTATGAACAGCGTGCATGTAGACGACTATGAACAGTTTGTAAACATGGTGACAACGAAAAGTAATGTACTACCAATAAGTTTGAGAGAACTTCTGTGCCTACAGGAAGGCTTTATTTTTTATATTCTGTACTGGTGTTAAGATAAAGAAAGAGCCAGTTGGTGTAGTGCATACTGTGTATGATAACTGAATAAAAATGTCTATATTCATGTATGTGTTTTTTTTTATTTTCACCTCTCGTTATATTGCAAATACTAAAGCTAATTCTACCAGTATTTTCACTGCAAACACGCAGCAGAACAAAGTTACGTCATTTAAGTAAATTATCCGTAAAAGCACGCCAGTACCCGACATAGTCGATATCATGGAACAGCATAGTGTTCATTATTTCCTATAAAAACCCATTGCACGCCAGTGCCTCACAAGGTAACTATCATGGCAGGGTGGTGGAAGTATCAGGAATTTGTTGTAAGCGACTGGAGTTGTGACAGTGTGCAAGGAGACGGAAAGAAGAATGGCGTACACCTTCCCCATTACATACATGCAATAACTGAAGGTCCATCCAACTGGGGCAAGACACATGTTCTCATGTCGCTGCTAAATCATCCTTACAGAGTCCGCTTTGAGCATGTATGTGTATTTTCAAAAACACTGTTTCATCCCAAATACCAACTATTGCAGGAGACATTGCAGCGTGTAGATAGTGTGACATAAAATATATTCGGTGAGAACAGTGATATTCCTCCACTGGAAAAGTAAAGTCAGACACAGTATTCATATTTGACGATGTTGCTGTGGAAAACCATGATCAAGTTCTGCCATATTTCTGCTTCGGTTGCCATATAGCTGTTGATATATTTTATCTGAGACAGACATATTCCAGAATCCCAAAACAGCTGAGGGGGGGGGGGGGGAGGGGGGTAATGCAAAACCAAGTATAAAGTTCAAACACGACAATCTGAATTAAAAACAAATTTACGAGGCTCATGCACGAACCGATATGTCGTTCAATGATTTTGCAAAGATATGGGCAGAATGTTGGAATCTGTCACAGCATGGGTTTCTCGTTATTGATAAAACAAGCAAACAGAATGATGGCAGGCATAGACGGAATTTTCATGAGTTACTATTTATATAGCCATGCAAAGAGGTGAGTACATCAGTGAACACATCTCCATTGATAAATTCCCACACATGCCGGGAGCTCAGTTTGATAGGATTGGTGTGCACAGACAAAACATTCGCTTGTACATGGACGCGAAAGTACAAACTCTCGAATGTAAGGTCGAGACGCACGCAAGGAACTAGAGACGTATTGTCATATCCTTCTGAGACTGAACGATATACTGAATAATCGGGTTAATGTAATCGAGAAGAAAGTAAGCGACTTAACTGAAGGGGAAATAGCTGTTAATGAGAAGGAGACATTGCACAAATGGGTTAACACAACTGAAAATAAAGTAGGCGACTTAAAATAACTGTTATCGAGAAGTGGGAGCAGCGTAACAAGAAGAGTGGATATATTAAACCTCACGCTGCACAGAATTCCGGTTAGTACACAACGAGATGTCGACTAAGCGTAAAGTCATCAAGGAACGGAAGGTTGTTCGCGGGTGGCTGTGGTTAGGGCATTTGAAGTGGGACTCTCCGAGAAACCTTGAAACCAGTTAATGGTTGTCTCGATGAAATCCCAGCGAAATTACACAACGACTACGATGATGCTATTGCCAATTTCACTAACGGTCACAGCGACGCTAGGATAGTCAAAACATTCGGTGTCAGTGGTGAGAAACCATACATGTTCGGCACACAGCCTGTAACTTTAAATGGTAAACAGTACAGATTGGCGATAAACAGTTTCAAAGAACTCCCAGTTTACGCAACCTTATTTCACTAAGAGCCACAAAATCTGTAAATTATGCTCGTAAGATCTGGAAATCCATGTTGGAATATTGCTTTTGACTGATCTGCATAAGAATGCAAAAAGCCCAAGGAATGTGAAGCACAAATCCATTACAAAAACTACGTTGGATAGTGAAAAAATTGCAGTGGTGATGGTATTGACATTCAGCATAGAGTAGTGAGCAATCGACTCCCGCGTGAATCGCGTGTATATACACAGGGTGGTCCATTGATCGTGATCGGGCCAAATTTCTCATGAAATAAGCGGCAAACTAAAATACTACAAAGAATGAAACTTGTCTAGCTTCAAGGGGGAAACCAGAAGTCGCTATGGTTGGCCCGATAGATGGCGCTGCCATAGATCAAACGGATATCAACTGCCTTTTTTTCAATGGGAACCCCCATTTTTTATTACATGTTCGTGTAGTACGTAAATAAATATGAATGATTTAGTTGGACTACTTTTTCGCTTTGTAATAGATGACGCTGTAATAGTCACAAACATATGGCTCACAAATTTAGACGAGCAGTTGGTAACAGGTAGGTTTTTTAAATTAAAATACTGTACGTAGGTACGTTTGTACGTTTTATTTCCGTTGTTCCAATGTGGTACATGTACCTTTGTGAACTTATCATTTCTGACAACGCCTGCTGTTACAGCGTGATTACCTGTAAATACCACATTAATGCAATAAATGCTCAAAATTATTTTTGTCAACCTCAGTGCATTTGGCAATACGTGTAACGACATTCCTCTTAACAGCGAGTAGTTCGCTTTCCGTAATGTTCGCACATGCATTGACAATGCGCTGACGCTTGTAGTCAGGCGCTGTCGGTGGATCACGATGGCAAATATCCTTCAACTTTCCTCACAGAAAGAAATCCGAGGACGTTAGATACGGTGAGCGTGTGGGCCATGGGATGGTGCTTCGACGACCAGTCCACCTGTCATGAAATGTGCTATTCAATACTGCTACAACAGCACGCGAGATATGTGCCGGACATCCATCATGTTGGAAGTACATCGCCATTCTATCATGCAGTGAAACAGTTTGTAGTAACATCGGTAGAACATTACGTAGGCAATCAGCATACTTTGCACCATTTAGATTGCCATCGATAAAATTGGGGCCAATTATCCTTCCTCCCATAATGCCGCACCATGCATTAACCCGCCAAGGTCGCTGATGTTCCACTTGCCGCAATTATTGTGGATTTATGTTGCCCAATAGTGCATATTATGCCGGTTTACGTTACCGCTGTTGGTGAATGACGCTTCGTCGCTAAATATAACGCGTGCAAAAAATCTATCATCGTCTCGTAATGTTTCTTGTGCCCACTGGCAGAACTGTACACGACGTTTGAAGTCGTCGCCATGCAATTCCTGGTGCATAGAAATATGGAACGGGTGCAATCGATGTTGATGTAGTATTCTCAACACCGACGTTTTAGAGATTACTGATTCTCGCGAAGTTCGTCTGCTACTGATGTGTGGATTAGGCGCGACAGCGGCTAAAACACCTACTTCGGCATCATCATTTGTTGCAGGTCGTGGTTGACGTTTCACATGTGGCTGAACACTTCCTGTTTTCTTAAATAACGTAACTATCCGGCTACTGGTCCGGACACTTGGATGATGTCGTCCAGGATACCGAGCAGCATACATAGCACACGCCCGTTGGGCATTTTGATCACAATAGCCATACATCAAAACAATATCGACCTTTTCCGCAATTGGTAAACGGTCCATTTTAACACGGGTAATGTATCACGAAGCAAATACCGTCCGCACTGGCGGAATGTTACGTGATACCACGTACATATACGTTTGTGACTATTACAGCGGCATCTATCACAAAACGAAAAAAATTGGTCCAACTAAAAAACTCATATTTCTTTGCGTACTACACGAATATGTAATAAAAAATGGAGGTTGATATTTAAAAAAACGCAGTTGATATCCGTTTGTCCTATGGCAGCACCATATAGCGGGCCACCCATAGCGCCATCTGGTTTCCCCCTTTAAGCTAGACGAGTTTCGTTCTTTGTAGTTTTTTTCGTTTGATACTTATTTTGTGAGATATTTGGCCCAGTCACTATCAATGGACCACACAGTATATATTACAACGACCTCAATGAGCTAACAGATCGGCTGCAACTGCTCATGGCATTAGCTGCCGCTGCTACTACAGCTAATTCGAATGAAGTTGTTTCAGTTATTTCTGAGCTTAGAGAGAGAGGTATCATCGAATAAGTATGCAGACTGTAGTTCGGGAACTGCACAAACCAGCACGCAAAACATACCTTCGAAGATATGTTAGGATTATAGGTTCAGAGGACCTGTGGCATGGGGATCTCGCCGACATGAGAGAACATTCACGTGTGGATAACGGATTCTATTATATTTTAATGGTCATTGACTCTTATTCCAAATAAACTTGGGCATTACCCGTGAATGCGAAAACACCGAAGGATGTCCGCATTTGTTTGAGGGATTGCTGCAGACGAGAACGAATTGAAGTCCAGACAAACATCAAACGTATCACGGCGACGAGTTTTCAAATTGATACTTCAAGACTATGAGGGAGACGTATGCAATACATCACTACTTGATGGTCACCTATCTGAAGGCGAGTATCGTGGGAGATCTGAACAGAAAAGTGAAAACCCAACTGTGGACGTAATTCAATCTTCATTGATCACACAAATGGACCGGTATCCTCCAGAAACTAATTACACAGTATAGTCAAATCAAACATTACACAATAAAAGTGAAACCAGTAAATGTTCGTGATAATAGACTACAAGATACAGTATACAATCGTATTAAAATGTTACATCTGCGCAAACAGCAATTTAATGTGTGTATTTAGTACGTATTTCAAAACAAAAGACAGCATGTGAGAAGCTATGCTTGCGAAACTGGTCAGCCGAGATATACAAAGTTTTCAACGTGCAGAGAACGAATCATAAAACCTACCTCTTAAAGGACAGCAGTGGTACTGTAATCGCAGGATGTGTTTACACAGGAGGGTTACAAAAGAGCTCGGAACCAGATGTGTATCTCGCAGAGAGGGTCATACGGCGTGGACGCTAACGATTTGCTATATAATAGGGTGCCTACACCGCAACCACCTCAGTAGCATAAGATGCGTGATAGGAGATGCATTAGATGAGGAGGCCGTGTTATCGACAAACTATCAGCCGAATTTCACACTTCTGGATATAGCTATTGTGGACCTGGAAAAATTTCAAAAACATCTAGCACGTGGTGATGAGCATAAATGTTCTCGATGAAGCGTGTATGGAACACGACATCGCATCCGCAGCAAATAGAGATCGTCAAACAGCCGATCGAATTTTACCTGATAAAGTTAAGGCATTACGTGCGAGGAGAGATATTGGTATAGGTCAACGCAGTGCTTCGTTTGCAGTTAAAAAACCATGCGTCGCAAAAATTAAGTTGGGCTTGAATGTGAAGGTGCTCAGCCAACTTATGAGCGCTCCATGTAGGGTGCTAAGGAAGAATATGACAACCAAAGGGTGCATGAAAATCTGTATACTGACAGCGCTGTATGCAGATAAAAGTGCCCTGAAGAAGAAAGGAGCAAGAAAAAAAGAAGATCGATTAAACCACCCAGGATTCTACCAATACTCAAGTCAACGGGTGAAATTGTTTCCTTCCTCTTTTCTACCTTAGCCGGTGTGCACAAAACTCCCCGCAGTAACTGCAGGAGGCACGAAGACATAACCGCATGTTGGAGGCAGCAGCCAGCGGAAAAGGGCTATGCTTGAAACATAGAAGGGAGGACTAGGTCCCTTCATAAATCAAACAAAAGCACCCGAGCAGTCTGCCGGCCGTGGCGGCCGAGCAGTTCTAGGCGCTACAGTGTGGAACCGCGCGACGGCTACGGTCGCAAGTTCGAATCCTGCCTCGGTCATGGATGTGTGTGATGTCCTTAGGTTAGTTAGGTTTAAGTAGTTCTAAGTTCTAGGGTACTGTTGACCTCAGAAGTTAAGTCCCATAGTGCTCAGAGCCATTTGAACCCTAGCAGTTTTACCAGACAGAGCGCTTACAAATACAGATCTGCTTAAGTTTGTAAAGAAGTAAGTCAACATTCTGAGACTCCGAGGTGTGTTTATGAGGAATACATTACTCAAAACTATGCGGGAGAATGCGGAACTGTGAATCTGGATGTAGCAGGAGGACCTGGAACTCACTGGGTGGCGTATGCTAAAAATAGAAATACAGATAACGTTTACTATTCCGACTCATTCGGCGACTTGCAACCCCCAGAAGACTTACGATATATCGTAGGCAGAAGACTTATGTCCGCAATTTTCGACGCTACCAAGACTTAGTACATTCCTGTGTAGTCACCTATGCATCATTTTCCTCCTGATGGTTACGAATGATACATTAGTACAGGTATTAAGCATCCATTCTACGGTTGATGTTTAGGTGCAGTGTCGTACACTCTGATTTTAAAAGAACGATCGTCTGTATTAGGTGTGAATTACTACCCACCAACTTATTTCAGCATTGGAGATTCGAGTATAGCGCTGATTGCACTGGAGACATACAACATCATCCCAAATGTCACGGGGACTAACAATAAACTGTGTCTGGAGATAAATGATGAAAAAGAAATTGTCGAAACTGAAACTGGTGCAAACGGTGTATACGAAGTTTTAAAACAGTCTGGAAAACTGAATGAGCACGTGCAAGCATCAGTACACTTAAATCTGAAACAAGGACGGTGAATGCATCGACTGCCTTTAAGCAGAAAGGTTGAATAGGCCCACTATTGTGTTTCGCAAAAGGACACGTTCTGAGGACGGATCCCACTAAACTTTACAAATCTGATCAGACCGTGTATATTCTCCCTGTCAGTACAAACCGCGTTGACTGTAACATTGCAACGATCTCATATCTCAACGACAGAGTAGTTCATTCAATTTACGAATTCTTCTCATCAGTTAGAACAGGATATAATATTGTTGAGACTCCTACCAATACTATATACCTCCAGTGACAGTTTAGATATTTGACTATCTGGAGCTGCGTATTGTGGATCAGAATAACCAACTTGTTAACTTTCATGGTGAAGAAATTATTGCACGAATATATCAAAGACAAGATGCGCGTAAGGTATAAAACCAGTACACACAGCGCACACCACAGCACTTCGCAGCAGAAGCGCAAGATGATAACACATGCGAACCACGAGTTTCTCAAATGAGTAGGCTTGAAACCTCTCAGTGACGTCGTTGTTATATATATCTCGACCAGTGGAATATGATGAGCGAATCATACGCCAGGTATACTTCTCGCATAAACTTTATTCTTCAACGATATTTAACATGGACGATTAAATTAGGATTGTCATCGAGCACCAAGACCATTTAACTCTTCCAAGCAAGGGCTTCATATATTTGTACAGATCATTTAAAAAAAAGTTGGGTTCAAAGCTGATACGTAATACTTTGGCATTCCTATTCCAGGAAATACAATATGACCTTAATGGGGTAGAGATTGATCATACACGTAATCCTGGCATAGTATCAACTCTTCAGACATTTGTGTCATCAGCACCCTCAGAACTAAACGGTTTACAGACGAGCCTGTGGGCAGATCAGCAGAAGAGTACCGCCGATTTACTACATGAATGCCTCTAAAAATGCTTATGGGGTACTTTGAGGACATACAGCGAATTATTAGGAATTGTAAGCAGGAGCTTATTCGGGTACGGAGTGCAATGGATAGCAACTCATACTTTCAAGGAGCTCAAAAGGAGAATCAGATCATCATCGATAAAATTATATGGAAAACGCCACACATCACTTTGGCAGACGAGGAGCGTTTGAAGCTTTTAAAAGTTCTAAGTACCGGGACATACCTGTATCTGCCATTAACTTTACGCTCATGGAGGTGCTACCGACAGCAAGCAGACAAACATGGGCTATTAAAATCTCCATGCAGCTGGAAACACCGAGATTCATCATACTTGCATTTCGTACCACTAGAGGGGGGAATTTAGCAAATGATTCCAACGTATTTTATAACCGTAATTTAACTAATGCCAGAGTCTACCTGAATTCAGAATTCCATCCGTATGGCAATTTACTGCTACAGTGGGATCAGGATGTATGCAATCTAGCATTTGACATGTACGCAGGGTTCTGTGCTTCTTACCATGACTGTGTTGAAAAGGAAGGATGCCTACCCATTCAACGGAAATTCGAGGAACTGGCACCGATCATCGTAATAGACTGTTCTAAGCCGAATGAGATGATCAAATCACGACCAGTAGGTACACGAATCGAATTTCAATCCTCATCAAATTTACCAGAACACACGGCAGCGTATGCTCTAGTTCTACATTACCATCTGATTAACTGTTGCACACTTGCTGGTGTTGTGCAGCGTGCTGTATGAATGACCAAGTGCTGTGGCATACTCAAAACATTTCACAATGACAACTTGTAGTGTGAACGTCGTTGCCGACATTCAAGGTTTCTGTGAAGATAAGCGTAGACAATTCATATTTAAAGATGTTGCACCCATAGCACACACAGAAGATGCTGGTGTAATAGAGACATTCTCAGCAAGAACTGCATCACCGAGGTTTTACAAGGATGTGAATTGTGTTTAAATATGGAGGAGTGCAAAATGGCTGACATGTTTATTTCATGGACTCCACTGGGAGATACTGGTATACCTTTTAAAGAAATAATGACACTACTTCCAATATTCGATCATCCTGAGACCACCATCGTAGATCACATGGATACAGCGAATCCTCAAGTTTGCATCTATTCAGATCTGGAATTCTGCGGTTGCCGTGATATCTATCAGTTCAAGAAGAAGAAGGAGAATTGTGGAAATAGCGTTGTGTCCGCTTATGAAAATGTGAAGTTACTTTTAAGTTGGATCAATGAAAGTAAATGATTTTTTTCTACCTCACGTTCTGTGTTTTCCTTTCTTCCTACCTAGCTCCTACTGAGATAGTATGTAGCTTTTGACAGATCCTATGTCGCTGACTTTTTTGAAGTGCAGGCGTTATAGTTTCAGCCTTGCTTGCTGTATTCTTTGAAAATGGACACGAACACACCCCTCCGGTTCCCAAAAATAGGCGAAATCCCAAGCAATTGTTACATATATTTTATTTTCCTGCATCTTAAACGCCACTTCTCTCAATCTTCAAATTAATATCTTATGCATCTTCCACTCCTTTATATACATTTGTAAGGGTTGGGACTTGTGAAATTATCGCGTAACTTTTCGAAAAGTTAATGAAATAAATTATTTTGTTAAATTTGGTACGAAATGTTTTGTTAAAAATTCTCTTTTATGTTCGTTAATGCCCACTACTAATTTTTCTCAGGGCGCTATCGCCAGAAATATCACACGTATTCCAACGTGAAGACATCCGTCTTACTCACGATGGAATGACAAAAAAACTTTCTTTAATGTTACGTGATAAGCCAATTAAACACAATGCTAATTAGTTCCTTTTTTGTGGGGTTTGATGCTCCAGTATAGCTGCCTATATGCAATGCAGTGCACACATTTATAGAAAATATTTTTAGTAAAACTGTACTTATGGCCTAAGAATTTAATTGGAAAATACCAAAAGACGACGTTTTGTATATATTCAGATTAATCACCTAAATACTTTCAGAATTAAATGACTATTAAAAAGGTTTTTATCATTTTGTCATTAATGACGTCGCTTCAACAATGCACTTACACAAAATGGTCAGGGCAACATTTAATTATTACGTAACTATATCATGGATAGGGAGGTACTTTCTTACTACTAACAAAAACACACTCTACAGTAATTATTTGGATATATGTTTAACAAAAATCGTAATAACGCTACAGATAATTGTTTTAATTACAGACCATGATTCACATGCGTCCGTCAGCTAGGACATCAGAACCAAGAAGGCACAAAAGACCGAGGACAATGAAACAAAAAACGTGCTTTTCTTTTATACCACGAGATCAAGATTACAATTAATACGATTCTAAGGGCACATATAGCGCTTCTTTATTTTGAATATCTATAAGTTAATTTTGTATTCCTTCTTTTTCCAGAGGTTATCCTACAAAATAACAACAAAGAAGTATGGTTACGAAAAACAATTTTGTATTCAGACATAAATATTGACAGTAGTAATGCAGCTTTACATCCACAAATCTTGTTGTTTTTACAATACACAAATTAATATTGCTTTTAAATTCACAGTTCGTGTTACTGTTGGAATTTTTTTTTTCACAGTTCTTGGTTTTACAAATAATAGTACAGGTTGAATTTTCTTTTACTTTACATTGCAGCATTGATAACAGCTATTGCAGAGGTATAGTTCATCTTACATTAACACTATTACCGGCGCAATTACACCAAATCAGAAGACTTAATTTGTACATTGAACTGGATGTCTCTAAACATTTTCCTCTTCAAGCAGCAGAAATAGTTTAATCATACAATGAAGCGGATGGCCCTAAAATGTTCATCCCAAACATCTGCACTAAAATGAACTGGGTAGAATCCACACTAAAAACAAGCATGACTTGGACAGCTAGCGGTAGGTGAAACTCAAATAATAATGTTTTTACATATGCACTCACACAATGACACACGCACATGAAGCGCAAAACAGAGAAATATGGTAGACTATCTTTTCCTTTATCAGTTTTTCATCTTTTAACGTGTGCTGCACATTTTAAATTTTCATGTACTTTTTCCCAGGACATGCTGCTTATTTATTCACACATACATATTATGTTACTTATTCAGAAAAAAATAAACAGAATATATTTACATACAGGCATACATATTTACACCGACATCCACTCAAACGCACTCACAAGCATACACACAGACAAGCATAAGATCTCACATGCATCACACACACACAAATTTTACACTATGACAGAAGAGCCATACTATTCGCCAAATGCCAGTCAAGCCACTGAGTTTATCAATCACTCTCTATCTCTCTCTCACTCTCACTCTCTCTCTCTCTCTCTCTATCTCTCTCTCTCTCTCTCTCTCTCTCATTCACACCATCGGAGGGTTTCGACTCATCACAAATGGCTCTTTTATCGTCACGAGGTGACAATCCGACTTTAGACTGCAGCACAATATACATCTCGTGACCTCGCGATCGAATACTAGTTTGCTCTATGCGGAGATTGCGGCGAAGCGCTGCGAAAACCACCGGACAGGCACCGCAAGTAGTCTTTGTCAGTGAGGACACGTTATACCTCAAATCGCACGCCCTTAGCCCACCTCAGGCTGGCTCCCTCTATTGTAAGATATGTACACGTTTACCATCGTAGACCCACAGACTCCGCAATCGGCGATTTCTCCGCCTCATCTTTCATTAAGCCAATAATATTCTCATTCTGGGGAGCCCCACAGACTCCGCAGTCGGCGATTTCTCCGCCTCATCTTTCATTAAGCCAATAATATTTTCGTTCTGGGGAACAAAACTGTGAGATTTATCGGCTGCGTATCCCAAAGTGTTGAACTGATTACTGTGACACCTAATTACTTCATATGGATCGCAGTTCTTTAGCCAATGGGTGAAGCTATCAGTATCCACATAAAGTAACTTTGGTTCCACGAAATTGTGGAAGTGGTACATGTAGAATTTGGAGATGTCCCCAAACAGGTTGGTTTCGTAAACTCTGCTGAAATATTCGACATGTCCACAAAAAATTCCCACTGAAAAAAGTGACACATTTAAAATTTGGTCTGACGATACACTTTCTTACGTCCCACGAGCGATCCCTTTCGGACCTAATCCAAATATTTTGCATGGTTTTACCGAAAATAAAATAATTCATTAATTTATAAAAATCTTTTCTAAATCACTAGTCCTGACCGCCATCTTTTCGATATTTAATTCAAGATCCTCCTTCAGCCAGTGGGACTGATTGAAGAATATAGCCTGGGTGATTTTATCTATCTCCAACCCTAAGACGAGGCACTACTGGGGATTATGATAATGAATTATATACCCTTGCTTGTGTCCAACAGTTTAGGGATAGTGATTCCTCGTAGAAATTGTTGCTCTGGACATAACGGCGAGTCGCTTGTCGTTTCATGCATACTAACAGGATACATATGGTCTGACACCATCATATACCCTGCATCAGAATCAGCCACCAGACCCAATGTTTTTCCACCTAATCACTATAATTCGTTTTTGGGCACCCAGTGAAACCCCCAACGTCAGTGGCTGCATCATGGCGTGCCCGTGTAAGTTATTCACGTCCAAATATAGAATACAACTTGAATCGAGGGATGCATTGAACCCCGCACCCATATGTCGATATTTGGCTCGGTGACTCTATAGACACACCGGCGAAGTCCTCCAAGGATCCCGTGTTCGTAAAAAGGAAGCACATCAACATCACTCAAAAGTTGATGCTGCCCTCGTTTTCTTGAGCACTGCGTCCCGGGACAACCCTGGTACTGTGTAATTAAAGGATGGGTCCAGAGAGTACATAGCCATGCGTACACAGTGGAACTTCTCAAAAACGTCCACAAACAAGAGCAAGTCGGTGTTCATATATAGTATTGCATATTCACCCACAATGGGAACTTTGAATTTCCGCCAAACATTCAAGGCATGCTCACAATCTGTACTAGTAATTGTATCGCCTGTGGGAGTACTGGTAAATGCACGTAAGTTGGGTAGCCTGATTTCGTTGACTTTCGCCTTACTACCATAGTAATCATAAGAGGAATTTACTTTCCTAGACGCAAGCAGAAAGTTCTCCTCGTCGAGGTATGCAGACCAGGTGATGTGTCGAGGAAGCGGAGCGCAATTTTTGGCGTCATTCGTTTGGAGAATGAAATATACGTCTGAACGCTCTCAGAACACTGACCTGATTTTTCTACCAGCCGAAAGTAAACAGTTGCTCAAATAGAAAGTGAGCGTCATACTCACTTAAATTATGGAAGAAAACTGGTATGTGTCGTAGTAACTGATACTTCAAACTGAATGCGTTGTGAGCTGCACCGTGGAACATCCCCGTAAAATGACAGTGGTCCTTGAGGGGAGTTTCAGCTTTTCTATTTTATGGAAACCCACAAATATGACAGTTAACCGCACCATTGTATAATATTTTGTCCTCCTTCGATTCCGTCATGAGGATGTTAGTGCTTCAAAGCCGGTCAACATCCCCGAGAGTTTTCAACCGCATAGAGCAACCAAACCAAAGGATTGTTCCCGACATAAGATTCATAGCCGTTGAGGCTTGAATCATATGAACATACATTTTGGTACACTGCCGCATCTGGTACGTGTTTTTGCGTAATGGTGATGAGTGAGGGTAAGAGGTTCCTTTCACAGCGGGTGAGAGGGGCAAGGAAACATTCGAAGTCTGCGTTTACAAGAAACGGACATCGTTCTTGGTGGTGAGCATTCTTGAATTTAATAAACGTGTTTTGTTTTGTAGGCATAATGCAACAAGTACCGGTTCCTTGGATTCACAGTCCTCCAGATGCATTTTTAAATACTTTTGTTCTGAGAAAGTATTTAGACACTTGAGCAGATGTGTCTTTTGTATTCATGTTTAGACATTTGGCGGTAAAGGAGCTGGGACACGTCTTTGATCCATACGTATTGCTGATTATCATCTTCAGTGAAGAGCAATACGTTTACATGAAGATCACGATTACTTGCATATTTCGAAAACTGAATTACCCTAATTACCGTATGCTTGTCCTGCTCATCTGGCCTCCTTTTCTGCTTTTTTTTGCAGACCCTAAACGTGAAATGGTATTCCAGGATTTTATGCCTCAAATTTTGGTATGTCCCCACTCTTGGTTCAAATGGTTCAAACGGCTCTGATCACATCTGAGTTCATCAGTCCCCTAGATCTTAGAACTACTTAAACTTAACTAACCTAAGGACATCACACACATCCATGCCCGAGGCAGGATTCGAACCTGCGACCGTAACGGTCGCGCAGTTTCATACTGAAGCACCTAGAACCGCTACACCACACCGGCCGGCTCCTCAATCTTCACGGATAACTCAATACTGTCAAAATTATAACATCCGCGGATGTGAAAACCTATTCGTTATTGAGATATGCACTGCGGATCTTTTGTGTAATTTCTTTTGCAAGCCAGGAATGAGAGCCGGCCGGAGTGGCCGTGCGGTTCTGGGCGCTACAGTCTGGAGCCGAGCGACCGCTACGGTCGCAGGTTCGAATCCTGCCTCGGGCATGGATGTGTGTGATGGCCTTAGGTTGGTTAGGTTTAATTAGTTCTAAGTTCTAGGCGACTGTTGACCTCAGCAGTTAAGTCGCATAGTGCTCAGAGCCATTTGAACCATTTGAACCAGGAATGAGCATGCGAAACAAGTGTTACCCTTTTCATTTTGAACATTAATACAAGAATGCTTGTTCTTAATATCTCAGGGAGTTTGATATAACTGGACCCTTAATTAAACGTATCATAGACATGAATGTGGATATCGAGGTGTGGTATGTGGCTGAGTGCTTTAGCTCCCTCTCATACTTTCATCTTGGAAAACTGAACCAGCTGTAGCATCCATGGTGGATTCAGATACCACTCGTCAATTGATGTACTCTGTGATATAACGCCATCATCACCCCAGATGTAGTGCAAGTTTTTCTCCTCACCAGCACCCTGTTGTTTTGGAGAGTGAGTCAGCTCGCAGCAGAGTACACGTTGCATTTAACAGCATTATATCTCGGATCATCCAGGGATTCGAGAAGCTCTGGCCTCCAGTGGCAGGAGGCATGCTTCTGCTTCTAGAAACCTGACAGGGTCGGGCTACACCCCCCCCTTCCCCCACCCGTTCCCAGGATACTCAATTCCAGTGAATGAGATACGCCCCTCAAAAGCCCTAGCAACCACCAAGCATTCTGGAGGGGTCATGACGTCGCCAATCTGATATTCATCACTATCAAGATGGTATAGTGGACTACCGCTAGCCATAGGTTCATTACTGTTAATTCTAACATAGATGACTGCGTCCACCCAATGGACAAGGGCGCTGGGGAGGAGATACCTTCACCGGGAGGGGTATGCGCTGAGGCACACATACACTATGTGATCGAATCGAAATTATCCGAACACCTGGCTGAAAATGACTTACAAATTCGTGGCGCCCTCCATCGGTAATGCTGGAACTCAACATGGTGTTGGCTCACCCTTAGCCTTGATGATAGCTTCCACTCTATCAGACACACGTTCAATGAGATGCTAGAAGGTTTCTTGAAGAAAGGCAGCCCATTCTCCACTGAGGAGAGGTGTCGATGCCGGTCGGTGAGTCTCGGCAGGAAGTCGGCGTTCCAAAACATCCGAAAGGTGTTCTTTAGGATTCAAGTCAGGACTCTGTGCAGACCAGTCCATTATAGGGATGTTATTGTCCGGTAACGACTCCGCCACAGGCTGTTGTTTGAACAAGTAAACTATCACACAGAATCTGGAGATGTACTTACATGACGATAGCACAAGGTCTCCGTCTTGTTGACGACTTTCAGCTTCCACCAGCTGCCACTGCTCTAATCCTAGAATGACAGTAGAAATGTTACAAGCACTTGTTATTTTTTGAATACTTCAAAGTGGAGGTCTAGTTCCGCTAACATTTCGGAAATGAATCTGTTGTGACTTGGAAAGACAACCAAGCCACTCTGAGGAAGCCGAAAGGCACGCGTTTCAGCTCACGCAGGCTGGCGTGAGGTCTGGAACAGTTAAAGGAATAGAGACTAGCAAAAAAGGTACGTAGCTTCTGGAATACTTAACTTTAATCCATAATTGGTGAACATCGGTCTGACGGTACATGCATCACAAGATAAATAGCAAGTGATAATGGCGCCTTGCTAGGTCGCAGCAAATGACGTAGCTGAAGGCTATGCTAACTATCGTCTCGGCAATTGAGAGCGTAATTTGTCAGTGAACCATCGCTAGCAAAGTCGGCTGTACAATTGGGGCGAGTGCTAGGAAGTCCCTCTAGACCTGCCGTGTGGCGGCGCTCGGTCTGCAATCAGTGATAGTGGCGACACGCGGGTCCGACGTATACTAACGGACCGAGGCCGATGTAAAGGCTACCACCTAGCACGTGTGGTGTCTGGCAGTGACACCACAGATTCTTGCAATAGTAAGAAAGAAGAACTATTATTAGCACTTGTTCCGAAATGTCTCAATCTCGAAAAATTTGAATACTTTCACTACGAAGTTTTATAACTGTCGCACTTTAAACTCGTCATTTTTTGATAAGCACTAACATGGCAAGTGACCCATGTCTGACCGTTTCCTACCACCACTGCCACTGACATCACTGACAGCTGACGGTTCCATATTGATATTGAGGGAATCTCATGGACATAACAAGGCACTGTCAAAGTCTGATGATGACCGCAGTGGGCGTTGGGCTTTATATACTTTCAGACTCCATCCACTATTTTGCAGTGGACCAATAGGAACTCAGAATGCCATACCAGCAGGTTATAATTTGTCTTCCTTTTTTCCTTCAAGCAGGCTTGATGCAGGTGTTCAAGGAACAGAACACAGCTGTAAAGGAGAAAAGAATTTCTGAGAGAAACTTCCTTTGTTTGCTGGCAAGTGGCTGGAAAATTTGATGCAGCTGCTAGCTGTAGAAAAACATGCTTTTTTCATCCTCAGGTAAACAGATAGCTTGATGCTTCTAATGTCAGCTGCAGCCCTCTAAATACATATCGTTGTTAGTCAGGGTACAGCTGTGGGGTGAGGACGCTAACCTCGCCTCCTTCTTCAAGCAAGGTGCAGGTGGCTGCTGCAGGGGAAAAAAAAATTCTGTGAGGCCCTTCTGAAAACATGCTTTGTTTTCCGGTAAGTGGATGGAAAATTAGATGCATCAGCTATCTTTAGAAAAACACCCTTTGTTCATTCTGAGCCAGATTGGTAGTCTGGCATGTCCAATGCCAGATGCATCCTTCGAAATATGTGTTGTTGTTGTTATCGTTAGGATACAGTTGTGGGGGAAGGCGCTAACCTTCGAAAACAAATTTATTGTTCGAGGTAGATGTCTAACAAAGTGAACCTTCAGAACCGCAGTGTACATTACAATCATCTTCCGATTTCCAACTCTGGCTGCCGCTGCCCCCCTCACCCGTGGCGTGAAGCCGAGGGGCCCACTAGTGTGGGTGTTGATCATGCAGATCGCCAGACACTGAGCCAAGCTGCACACGTGGTGTGGATTGCGTCTTCTAAGGCCTGTGGACAGCTACAAACACGCATGGCACTGGTCCCTTTCAGCTCAAGCCCTTCATAGCAAGGCAGGTGGCGGTAGGCGGGTTCGGATGGGGCACAAGTGGCTGCAGTATCCATCATGAATGGTCAGATGGAGGAAGGATGGAGCCCCTCCCCATCGCTCCCCCCCCCCCTCCCAAGGTCAAGCAAGGCGGCATGGTGCACAAGATCGGACTAGTCCTGGCACACCACTGTTTCACTTGCACCTGGCAGCGCAATGTGGAGTGTATTAATTACTTTGCAATCGGAATTCAAACAAGAATATTCCTGTTCAGCGAACTGCAAATTATGTCCTTCTCAGAGCATAATTCATCGATCTATCGTCTTCTAAATTGTGTTTTTCCGATTTCTACCAACTATTCCCGTTTTATAAGCAATTTCCACCAACAATTTCCGTTAATATTACGTCCCCTGAACTGAAAACTGAATTGTACAGTGAAAATTCGGAATTGCCACCAAAATTCGAAATCACCACCAAAATTCTAAATTCCCCACAAGTAGGGTATGTGTGGGAGGGGGACGGTGAGTGAGGGGGAGGGGGAGGGAGGAGTATGGGACTGAGACTCAAGTGGATGATGGCTCTGAGCACTGTGGGACTTAACTGCCGAGGTCATCAGTCCCCTAGAACTTAGAACTACTTGAACCTAACTAACCTTAGGACATCACACACATCCATGCCCGAGGCAGGATTAGAACCTGCGACCGCAGCGGTCGCGGGGTTCCAGACTGTAGCGCCTAGAACCGCTCGACCACCCCGGCCGGCAGACTCAAGTGGAGGCTGAGGAAAACAATGACGTCATCGAAGGGCGAAGGGGGGGGTTGTGGTTGGGCATGGTTGGGGGGGGGGGTAGTTAACTGATCAATTTAATTATTTCGCATTTCGATTTGATATCAAATAGCGCCCGTGCTGCCATCTTCCTATTACTGGCTCTTACACATTAATGACACATGTGGAGTGAATCGTAAAGGCCTTACCCTTGGCAGATGGGAGATACATGATGTAACGAATCAGAATGCCTTTGCATACATAGAGCATCGCTCCAAGGCCAATGTGATCTCCATGAGAGGCATAGAAGTCGTATCCTGTTATCAGGATAGCCCTGCTAAATGCACCTCCTGTAACAGTACGATACCTAGTTAGGAAGGCCCCATCATTTCTTTCAGAAGACGGATCTTGACTGGCCCGCGGACACCATTGACATTCAATATCGGAATGCGGTAGGCGTGGAGCTGTGTCCTACCACAGAGGGGGGCTACAGGTCACTGCTGCAGAGGTGACATCAGCATGTCACCACCCTTAACGGTGGACACTCCTGATGGAATCTGCTGTTTCCTTAAAATCTTCGCTCCAAACACACGGGACTCCGTCACCGTGCTATTCGTATGTTCAACGGGTGCGGTCGCTGCCGGATCGGATGGTATCGTTCCGTCTTTGGTTTTGGCTTCAGAAGCAGGAACATTCCCTTCCGTCAACGCGACAGCCAGTAAGGGCCGCCGTTCCGCAGACACACTGACGATGCTGTCGGCCACGGCGTCAGATGCTGAAACGTTGATTTCCTCAACAGGTAGTGTATCATTGCGACAGGGCGAAGAGCCTGCTTTTGCGTCGTTTAGTGGAGCGTTGTTTACGCAGTTGTCCTTCCGTGTCCGAAGACGGGAACAGTCGCGCTGGTCAGGCAGGAAGGCCGCCGTCGGGACCACCAGAGAGTTGACCAAGGAGTCACGTTCGACATCAACATCGGCCACTGGCGCAGCCAGAGCATTTACCAGGAGGAAATGGCCGGGTGAGGAAGGAACGGAACACTGTTCCTGTGATTCAGAGAGCCGCCGGGCGGCCAGCGACACTTGAGCGCCCTCGCCCAAGTGAACTACTCCAGTTGGTAGCTGCATTATCCGTCGTTGCAGATATTTACATCTGATGTGTCCCTCATTTCCACACACTGAGAACAAGTACGCGGCGGTCCGTCGTGTGTGATTACGGCCCGACATCTGATGATGGTCAGATAGGACGGAACTTGGCTGTGCAGATAAATTGTGATCTGACGCACCCCGTCAAGAACAGGGTAATCGCGGAAGTGGGACTAGCGTTCTGCCTTACGATCATGAACAGCGCCGTATAGCCAAAGCCGCTATGACGTCTTCTGCAGGTAGCCGAAGCGGCAGTTCGAACACGCGAATAGTTCTAACGCCTAATCCCACATGTTTCGTTTCGACCACGCCGACGTTACCGTCAGTCCCTGTTTGGTCTTGATGAAAACGGACTCACATGCAGCATCTTTGATCATTTTAACATAAATTGTGTTACTCAGACCTCCTCACGGAGGAAAGACTCCACACCTAGGGCTTTCGGCCGTGCAAATTCCGGGCAAATGTTGAAACGTAGTGTCTCATTTGTCATGATCTCTGTGGTGTCACCGCCAGACACCACACTTGCTAGGTGGTAGCCTTTAAATCGGCCGCGGTCCGTTAGTATACGTCGGACCCGCGTGTCGCCACTGTCAGTGATAGCAGACCGAGCGCCAACTCACGGCAGGTCTAGAGAGACTTACTAGCACTCGCCCCAGTTGTACAGACGACTTTGCCAGAAGGGGATCACTGACAAATACGCTCTCAATTGCCGAGACGATAGTTAGCCTAGCCTTCAGCTACATTTGCTACGACCTAGCAAGGCGCCGTATTCAATTGCTAATTAATATTATGAAGCATGTATCATCAAGAGCGATGTTCTACAATTATGGATTAAAGTTAAGTATTACAGAAGCTACGTACTTTTCTGTATAGCATTCATTACGTATCCTGTTTCAGACCTCACGCCAGCCTGCGTGAGTTTAAGCGCGTGCCTTTCGGCTGCCTCTCATTGTGTCTAGGCTGTCTTGCCTAGACACAACAATCTCAGTGTGTGAAGTCCGCGTGCAGTCTAAGCCGCAATGTAAACACGAGCTCACACGCTCAAAAAATTGGTGTAAATGGCTCTGAGCACTACGGGACTTAACATCTGAGGTCATCAGTCCCCTAGAATTTAGAACTACGTAAACCTTACCAACCTAAGGTCGTCACACACATCCATGCCCGAGGCAGGATTCGAACCTGCGACCGTAGCAGTCGAGCGGTTCCGGACTGAAGTGCCTAGAACCGCTCGGCCACAGCAGCCGGCTCACACGCTCTGCGGGAGGAAGCACTCCGGGCGGCCTCTAAAGATAGATTTTATCAGACATAGGTGCTCTATTGGTTAGCGTATCTGCCTTAGTGATCAGAGCACATGCGATCAATTCCGGCCTTGCTACAAATTTTAACTCATTACTTCAAGTCCTGTCATCATCGAAAATAATGTTGAGACTCATATGTCTCCAGGAAAATTAAATTCTATGAGATCAATTCTTATTCACTTGAGTATATTAGCATGAATTTAATGCATTTGTAAGGCAACACAGTAATGTTTTAAACCAAAGATCGTGGAAGATTAAAACTGTGTGCAGGACGGAGACTTGAACTCGAAACATTCGCCTTCTGCGGGCAAGTGCTCCAACGACTGAGCTGTGCTCCATTTTAACTGTGGACTACCGCATTTTTCACGCTGTTTGTTTATAACTAGACCTGAATAATGGGGACTCGGTCTTTAGGCAGTTACCTTTTCGATGTGAATTGTTAAAAGAATACCTCCAGTATCTTCACTTGAGGCAAAACCGGTCGTGACATTGAATAAGAAGTATTTTACATCCAGAGTGTATGACTTCATTCAAAATATGAAAATAGGGCACCGATCGTCCACAATTTAAAATAACATTTTATACTTTTATGTCGAGCGACCGGGTACAGCGCCAGACTGAAGTTTATCCACTATTGTTCGTAAATTGGCCTATATTAAGCATGCCAAAAATCACCAGGAGATGTGCATACACAGCTTTTTCTCTCTTAACTTTTGAATTAATAACATTTGAATTAATTCCCTTGATTGGAGTGTAGGCCTAACACAGCTAAGAGAAAAAAATCTGTCGCACGAAACATAAAGTGTGTTGTATTTTACATCAGATTTGAATTTTTCCTGAGTTGTTGCCCTTTTATAAAAAATTATCATTCAACCTGCAATTTGAGGCAGAAATATCGAGAAGGAAACACTGGAACCTCCTATCGGTAATATACAGAAGAAGTGTCCAAATACTGAGCTACGACTTTCAATACTACTTCCAATTTCCACTTTCACATGATGTACATTCGAGAAACCTCTTTAAAATTAACAGAATCAAATTTATCACGTATTACTGCAGAGAAACATGTAACACAAAATCGTAAATTAATTTTTATTTTCAAATGAACACACTGCCATTTGACTGTATTGTTCGTTATTTAATTGTGACCCAGGTTTCGCTTTTTATGCCATTTTCAAGTAATTGAGTTTGTCACTAACATACACTGCGGTACATCATGCTCAAAATTGGCCACAAATTAGGTTTTTAAAATACTAACTCATTTCAAATCGTAATAAAACGATCATGACATGAATTAATGCGAGTATCTGTTTCGTGACAGGTTTCAGCATTCGTTTCTTTAACTCATTCACCGCAACTCAAGTTGCCTTAAATTTTCTTTCAATACAGCATTTCAGTAGTGTTTATCTGTCAGAGAAATACCCTGCTCTTATCCAACAGATAAATTAAAAGGAGCCCGAGTGTATTTTTAAGCAAGTTAGCTTCTCGACGTATTCGTGTTTCGGCGATATTAACTGTTCCACTCAATAACCCGAGCGTAGGTCGATTAATACGTTCTTCTTCCTTGTGATGTTAATGCTTGTAGACCTTGCATGTACGTCGATACTGAGCCCTTTCCACAGTGGCTATCAGTTACTGTCCAGGAATACCATCCGGGCGAGTCTGGAAGAATGCGATTTTTCAGAGAAGAGACTGTTCTTGGTACCAGCCTCATGCAGTTCACTGTGTTACTGATGTATGTGACTGCAAGGAAATACTCTCATTTTCATCAGACAGATGTTCTGTCAGCCGTAATTTACTTCCTTCTTTCTGTCCTACTTATTATAACGCTCGCTGTCAACGATGCCCTCAAGCAAGAGGCAAAGAAAGCAGAATACCGCGTCTGAAAAAAGCTGTTAGCAATACCTCAGAAGAACAGAGAGGGCTACACAGTTTAAGCAAAGTACTTGACAAAATTAGCGTTTCACTTGTCAACTGGCCTATAGCAAACTTGTATTTGAAAGAATACTTCGCGCTGATAATATTTAGAAAGTGATATTATTTTGGTTTCCTGTTTCAGATGTTTTGAACAAGACCAGCCATCCAGTTCTGACTTTTAGTACTAGACAGCATGTCGCTGTTATCGGAGGATACTAAACAACAGTTCTGTCTCAACAGTCTTACAGGTTCGTACCACAAATTAGTACCAGAACATCTTGTCAGGGATGGCTCTGTCGCTACCAACCAAAAAACATACACTTCAATACTTAGTGGTTAATTGTAAACTGTATTCTGAGAGCAGGAAGAGTCACGAAACTGCAGGTTAGAGAGTAAACAATCATAACGTTATAGTTATAGAAAATACACTTTTCATATCGGCGAGCTTGCTGCGCTAATTATAGGACAAGCAAACCAGTTTTGTGCTCACTGACGTCCTACCAAAAGCAATGGGCTCGCGCCATCTACAATAACTTTAGCTCGACTATATCCAAGAGTAAACGGTACATTGTCGTAATTTCACCCAAATAACAATTAAGCATTGATGTGGTTTAGCATAATAGTTAGTGACATATTTATATGGTTAAACATAGGTTTCCAAATACACTAAAAATTAGATTGATTAACAAAATAAAATGAAGTACTACACCCCGAAGAACGATGACATATCGTAATGTCTGGGTTGAAGTCAGCTCATGACTTCAATATAACCAAAATTAAAAAAAAAAAATGTAGGAAAAAGTGGCTACATAATTGTAATGGATTTTCTCCAATATTTAAACTAATCTGTGGACAGTGCAGAGGAAAGCAAGCAGAGTGACTGCTGAAAAATCCAAACGACAGCTAATGACATAGCTAATGCCAAATGTCACCGTTTCAGTTATTTCTAATGATCAAAACCTTCCACTAAAAGTCATTAAAATGTCGAGTTAACTCAAACACTGACGTGTCAATGTACTGTCCCAACGTGTGCACGTAGAGGCGCTATAAGTCCTTAATACAACCATCCTGAGGACATTTAACAAATGTGGCTCCAGGAGCGCCCAGTCTTACCATGGTCTCATACCATGATCACACGGACCAAAGACAACGAGACCGTCTGCTTTCCTACACCAGGGCTTTGTTACATAAGCAACAAGTCAAGTAAAGACTGCTACGTCTACTGGGGCACCAAATGAAAACTGTACCTTTACACTAGTTGGCATACATTATACATATTAAATGGACACACAGAACTACCCACCACATCGTAATTTGACCTGTCTGCCCCACTACAGAAGTGCAAAAATGTAACTGTGTAGTTAAGTATCTTACTCTTAATTGACTATTCTTATTTGTTTCATATTTTTTGGCACCTGGCATCCTGAAACTGACACTGGCTTGCTTTAAGGATCATCCACCCATTGTAAATTGCGTTGTACATATCTACTAACAGCTGATAGAGTTCCATCCATGTGCTACCAGCAATAAAATGTCATCCGCATCCCCTGTGAATCTCCGCATTTATCAGTTTCCTAGCAAATGGCTCATGGCTTTCACAAATACAGCTGCAGATATAGATGAACCAAAAGTCACTACACTAAACGCTGTAATTTCTTCCTCCAGATAAGAGAGCAGAGTATGTTCTGCTTTCCACTGTCAAAGGCCAAACCATAATGCAAATAGAACGTCTACATAAGACATAATCTATTTATTAGGAAAGCTAGGCAACAACTGATTCATATTTTCAACTGACTATTTTCCCTTAATTACTGTCCTGTTCAATTTCCTTACATCCAACACTATCCATGTAGAATCATCCTTCTTCCTAGTAACCCCAATAGAAATGCAATATTCACTTTGTCTATCTCTGTCACACCACATTTCTACATCATCTGTACTGTGGCCTTCACTGTTTCTTTATCTTCCATTAAAATCGGAAAAGGTTAGACCCTCGTTAACTCTTGTTGCCTTACCCTTAAAACATAATTGAAGTCTACAACATTTCTGGATCTATTTGACCGTACATGTTTATATCTGTATAATAAATAAATACGCTCCAGTCTTTGTTTCTCAGTTAAGCATCTAATCAACCTTCTTAAATATCTGTTTTTCAATATACATTTCGCCACGCAGCTTATCCACCTTTTCTGGCTGAGCCATTTCTCCAATTCCTGTTAACTCCTTTCCAAATGTTATTCTTTTCCTGATCCCCAAGCATCAAATTCCACAACTACATGTTTCAGTAGAATATTACAGTCATGTTTGTACGAGAAATCCGTTCCCAAGAAAATTCATTGTTAGTTAAAGTATCACAAAAACTTATGATAAACAATGTCCATCAACGTCAAATTTTGATAATGTATTTCTTTTGATAGGCCTACTGTTGTCTCAGTTGCTGTCTTAATTTCTGCTTCTGTCACTTGTGATTCCACTAATTCCAAACATTTAATTTGTTTCCAGTAAGATTCAGAAACTGCAGACACACTTGAGCCTGAATCTGATAAAGCTGTGTCTCGGTTTGTCCCACACTGATATCAAGAACTGGGTGAAACTCAATAAAGTCAACTATTTTCTACTCTGTCTCCCTTAAGAACACATTTTCTGTGTCTTTTCTGCTCTCCTCTTGCGTTGTACATATTTTCTTACCTCTATTCCATTTTCAACATCACTATACCCTCCAAACCAATTTTAAAATACATCCCTAACAGCCTCCATTCCACTTCCTTCTCCTAGTTTTCTGACAGTTAAAGTTTTGATTGATGCCATTCCTCAGGTGATAAAGCTTTATGTATCTTCTCATAGGATATCCATTCCCATAGATCATTCAGAATTTAACCGTCATCATTTTAGAAAACGAGGTTTCCATTTCACATACCGGGAAACTTTCAACTACAACATTGTCTTCATTGTTACACCACTCCACTCCAACACTCAATCTATCATCATTATAATAACTTTTGCTATCTATTATCACAGGTACATCTACAATACCATTAAAAATCTTATCACTATCTACCTCATTACTGCAATCATTATCATTAATATCGCCTTCCAATCGATGCACACTGAACATTTTACCACCACTTTCTGCACAATCCTCCACACTTTCTACTAATGCAGTTAAACCTACCTCTTTCTCCTTACTACATTCACTACTATCTTATGTACACTGTTTTCTACTGATGTAATTGCTACATCTGTATCAGATAATAATAAATTTGGCTGATCTTGGCCTAAAATGTCTCCTCATCTTCTGACTTACATTCCCCCATTTTCGCTAAACACATCAAAATGAAAACTACATCGTTTATTGTTAAGTTCATTTAATTATGTTTACTCTTCCGATTTCTTTAGTTTCTGTTACTGAAATTACCATCTGTCCAAGATTCTTTACTATGCAAGAGAGCATCCTTATGTAATATACACTTTTACTTTATTTTCCTGTTACATTTATTCCTATTCCTATCATCTTCTTGTGTGGCCCTGTTCATATAGCCCTCTGTGGACCTTAAATGAGGCACCCAAATTTTTTCCAGCTGTCTGCTGTGTCTGTTTCATTTGGCAATTCCTCAGTTGTTACCTCATCCCCATCATTCTTCTCTGTGCAAAGATATCCTTTACCCCTGCCAAATTCATGTTATCTCCTTGTGGCCTGCTCCTTCGATCCCTATATTGACTTGCACGCCCATTTCTTTCCTGTCTTCACCTGTGATTATTGTGTCCATTAAAATTGTTATGATATCCCTTTTCCTGATGCCTCCTATTCTCCCTATGTTTCTTATATCTGGGTCTGTAACACAGTTCAGGACTCCTATCGTGAAATCTCTTGTGCTTTGAATGTGCTCACTCTGCAAACATTCTGGCAACCTTCCCTTTAAAGGCCGGCATCGTTAAATACATACAATGGCCTACTGAGTAAACTTGTTAAAGTCCTTAACACAGAACTCATTGACACTTTCTCTCTCACTAATATAGCTTGGACCATATAAAAACATTTTGTGATCTTAACTGCTTTGCTTGTCATCATATTTATTTTAAAAATAAAAGCACAAACCTGCTCAGCATTCTGAGTATCCCAGGCTTAGCTCCGCTCTCCAGTCGTCTGTTAACAAATTTATTCTCGTCAATATGAGGACCCCAGTTATCCATACACACAAACAAAAAATCCGCTGAGTGGTGTTTATTCTCCCCAGTAAATGATTTTCCTTATCCTTTAGAACACCCCAACAGCAAACTGTCATTTCCTGCTACTTCATTATTAACAGTCTTCCTTAACGCTTTTATTTCCCCCCTCTAACCTTCTTTCATTATTTCCCATTCGCTTTCATCACTATCTTAAATTGATTTTGAACTACTCTTTGAGTCCCCTCACCTATCAATTTCATTCATATTCTAGGGCAGCATGCTTTACACTCTCTTATCCACAGTCACCTTAGTCCACAGACCTAGCAGGCGATTTGATTCATGGAGACAAAGAAATATACTGCTGCTCTATTGATACAGTGTGACATCAGTCGACGAAAGTGCAGCAATGTTACAGATCGAAGGAGTGAGGAGACACATCGTGCAGGCACAGAGTGGACCATTGGCAATTCTATCACGAGACTTAGACGACAGCGTTCACCCTCACAAGGATATTCCGTGGATGGTTGACAGCACAAGAATGCAGCATGGAAGATGTGTATGGAAAGTGTCATAACCCATGACTGTGCATGTTTGCAGCACGGAAAACGACGTGAGAAATGGAGTAGACCTTCGGCACCATGAGGACATTACAAAGACAACAGGTGTAGACACCTGTTTTACTCGTGGCTGTGCATGTACATGGCACAGATAACTCATGACTGTGCATTTATGTGGCACAGAAATTGGTGAGGATGATTGTGTGACCCTTAGCACCGAAAGGACCTAGCAAAGAAGATAGGTATGTGCAGTGGCTTCACCTGACGTTGCCTGTGGACATCGTACAGAAGGCAACATTGTTTATATGTGGAGTATTGCAGCGTGGACCAGTAGCGGCATTGTCATGGCGGCCCTGTAATGCTGTCGCAAATACGTTGTGATGAGTATCTTCCACTGTAACAACTGCAACACTATCTCACGGCCCTTCTTCATCTGTGTGGATACACAGAGGTGATTATACTGCCTGATACAATGTGTAAATACTCTGCTATTCGTACGGCTAGTTCTGCCCTGTCTGTATCTCAGAGTCACCACTGAGGTTCTGTCAATAGCAGTTTGCATTGATAGGGCCAACATACAATGATTCAGGCTTTCTAAGGGTCAGTCTGTACTACTGCCATGTGGCGCGAATAACAGTTAAGCATTGATGTGGCTTATCGTAACAGTGAGTGAAAAATTTGCATAGTTAAGCGTAGGTTCTCAAACACGTTTAAAATCTGATTGATTATGAAAGCGAAGTGATGTACTGTATCCCAAAGGATAATGTTTCTGTCTATTGCAGTGGTATAAATTCAGGTTGTAAATGTCTTACCACCAAACGAATACGAAATGAGTACAAAAGGTAGCTCTACGTTTCTAATTCATTTACAGCAGTATTTGAATGACTCGCCCTGCGGAACAGTAAGCAAAATGGCAAGCGAATGTTACTGAACGATAACTAATCTCACAGTTCATAGCTCATACACCACATTTTCTAAAATTTGCAATGACTGCAAAAGTTCCACTAAAACTCATTAAAAGATCGAGCTAACTCATAAACGGCTAAAATTCTAACACTCACTCACACATTATTATAATGTCTCAGTGTCGTTACCTAGAACATCATCAAGTCCGGAAAACGTCTATCCTGAATAATTTCAACACTCACAGGTCGCAGCTACCGAATCTTAGCAAGCCTAACAAACAAAATCACACTTACAAAAGACCATGGGCCTACTTTTCTTGCTTACTCCAGAATTTGGGCACATGACCAACCATTGAAGTAAAGATTGGTACGTCTCCTGGGCCACCCTATCAAAGCAAGCTTTACATTGATTTGCATGCATTGTACATACTTAATGCACATACTCATGAAACTAAATATATTAATATCTTGTCCCATCCGTAAATATCAGTGTTTTACCCTTAATTTATTTTTTTGTATGTGTTCAGAGAGGAAGTCACAGAACCTAGTTGAGTGTGTGTCACTATTCTACCGGCAGTTGCGACATAGCGTGATGCACAGCACATTTCTTAACTCCTGCAAACGTAAGAAATTCTACTTACACAAATTACTACACTGGGGTCCCTATAGCAATGTCAACACGTGGAGGCTAGCTAATAGGGTGCCTTTGTAATATTTTTATCACTACTGAGATATTATAATAACTTTTTTAACAATATAGGTTCATACATATGGCACAATCAAGCTTTCTCATCATCTAGCTGAAACCATCTTCGCGTGCGAGTAGTATGTACTAATCAAATGCAAGCAAGTGGCGATTAGTTTGTTGTAAAGAAATGAACCTCTAAATTTTAATAAGTTTCAAGCAGAGCTTTGTATAAATATGGTGATAATTTCGTTGAGTTCTACAGCTATCGCTGATGCCATAGATGTCCTAATATTTGCCGTAATTCTACTGTAACCGTTTTTGACTAAGCGTATTTCCAGTGATTTCAGTGTAACACTTTCAGTCGTCAGGCGATCGTGGTGTGCATTCCCTTCCCACGAGGCGTGTTGTCCTTGGGCTTTCCCCAGTGCTACATGCGTGCCAGCCCACTGGTCGCTTCGCTTGCTCTGCAGCGCCGTCGAGCCATCCGCACTCACCCTGCCCAGCCGTACACAGCAACTGCTCGTCCCCAGAAAGCGCTAAGCAGACCGCTCAAGTCGCTCGTTTTGTCACGTAATTCACAAATTCTACCATTTTCTGAAGAACAGCTTGACGTATGGCGAGGCTGTTCTGAGAGATTTCCTCTCGCTGAATGGTGTATCAGAATAGTTACCGATGGTGTACTGAAGTTAGTTGTACTCAGTCACAACGATGTTAACGTAATACTACCACTCTTAAAATTGTACTCACTATATATTGTTATGAATCGTTGAACAGACTTTTTCAGGAAAAAGCGTGGTGCCGACTAACATTTTAACGAACTCCTGCCTGAAGTCATTTCCCCAAATCGTCAAGCCACAAATACATATGCCCCAGGATAACCTTCGCTAGTCTTCGGACATTACATCTTAATGTCCAGGAACAGCACAGTTATACATCAGAAGCAAATCGTAACTCCATCACGTCACGTCAGAAAATCTAAGTTTTCAATTTTGTCGTATCGATCGCCAGAATATCCCACTACATCACTGTCGATGTGAAACATAGAATAATTGTTACTCATTTGTTAGAGACAGTACGCAGTTCGGGCACGACAGCCTGTTTAAACGATATTGCCGTTTAGGGTGATATGGGGCTTATCTATTTTATTTTTTATTTTTTTGCAAATCTCTAAAGCTTCGCTTAAATGAGCTACACACCGTAAATACACCGGAGAGCTGCACTCCTGATATAAAGAGGTGCAAGGTACCATAGTTCAGCTTAAACATCGTCTACTTTAGTTGGTTGATTTGGGGGAGGGCACAGAACGGCTAGGATCAAAAAACTGTTCAAATGTGTGTGAAATCTTGTGGGACTTAACTGCTAAGGTCATCAGTCCCAAAGCTTAAACTAAATCAGCCTAAGGACAAATACACACCCATGCCCGAGGGAGGACTCGAACCTCCGCAGGGACCAGCCGTACAGCCCATGACTGCAGCGCTTCAGACCGTTCGGCTAATCCGAACAGCTAGGTCATCGGTGCCATAGAATTAAATGAGGATGGTGGAATTAGGTAAGGATGGTGGAGGGAGTCTGCAGTGCCCTTTCAAAGGAAATATGTCAGCATTTGCAAGCGATTGAAGGGGATGAAGGAAAACTTAAATCAGGATATCCGGACGAGGATTCGAATCGTCGCCCTCCCAAGTGCATGTCCAGTGTGTCGACCACTGCGCCACCCCACTCGGTAAGTTTCGCCTAACAACGACTTCTACGTACAGGGTTTGGACAAAAATATGAAAACACCTCGAAAAATGAGTGCTTGAACATAAATGCAGATGTTAGCCAAGCCTGCTGGGTTCTCTGTTGTATTTGACCTTGAACAACACTTGTGCAATGTTCTCACTTCGTGGCGAGTGACATTTGTCGTTAGAGGAGAGTTCTGTGCACTGCCCACAGCATTAAGGCCGAGGTAATTGAAGTCGAACGTGGCTAAATTGTCTGTGCTCCAATAGTGGGTGCTTCTGTAACCAAGGCAGCCGATGTGTCCCGTGTTTCAAGGGGCTCCGCATTGCAGATTTGTGCTGCATTCAGGGTAAGCGGAAAAACATCATCCGCTAAGTCACAACTGTAATCTGTTCTGTTTCTTACTACTTGCTGGATACTGAATTAAAAAATGGTTCAAATGGCTCTGAGCACTATGGGACTTAACATCTGAAGTCATCAGTCCCCTAGAACTTACAATTACTTAAACCTAACTAACCTAAGGACATCACACACATCCATGCCCGAGGCAGGATTCGAACCTGCGACCGTAGCAGTCGCGCGGTTCCAGACTGTAGAGGCTAGAACCGCTCGGCCACCTCAGCCGGCACTGAATTAAAGATTTTGAATTGGAAATATTTTATGACTTTTATCTGTCAAGTTGTCAATGGAAGTTAACGAAATGTTTTTACAATCGGCTGCCAAACAGAAACCATCAAACACATCTGAAATCGACTTTCTAGGAAATTTAATAGCAAATGTTCTTAGCTGCATTTTCTTCTCTGTGGGGAACTTTATCTCTTCTTTCTGCTGCGATGGTCGTCTTGAACACAAACACCGTTGCTAATTGTTGCCCGAGTCGCCTAATTAAAGCAACTCATATTTCGTTGCGGTGAGGCGGTGTGTCAAATAAATTTACCTCACGTTCCTTAAATTAAAGCGAGGTGCAATCTTACCAGCAAAATTGTTACAGTACGAAGAGCGATAAAGATTTTAGCATGCCCTCTTCCTCAAGACACACTACAGACTCTTCTCCTCCCGCCAACTTAAAAAAAAAAGTTACAGTCGAACCTCTCTCTTCTAACAGCATTTCTGCTGCAGCGCATCGCTTCCTTTTTTATGTTACGTATACATCTTTTGAAAACTCTAGCTAATGCACCTGCACCCAACTGTATAATTTGGCTTCATATACATAGCACACAGTACAAAAGTTCTTTTTCTTATTAATTTATACAAATTTATACATTTTGCGTTTTTCACCCAGAGGGGCAAGGTGAAACTGTCTCTTTCAATGGCCGAAGGGTCTGAAACTTTTACTTTAGCTGTTCAGCTGTTGGCACATTTGTCTATTATTCTTTAATATACTAGGGTCGTTCAATAAGTAACGCTCCATATTTTTTTAAAAAGCCGTTAATATACATAGACATACGTCCTAGTTGGTGCTTTAATATCTGATGTTTTATCCGTGAGCCGGAGTAGTTTCGAAGCGTTCTGGCAGATGTCAAAGCCGTAGTACAGCGTCAAAATGACGTCTATATACGACACGTTCCAACCAGCGTAATGTTATTGAATTCTTGTGTGTAGAAAAATGAACCGTGGTGAACATCCATAAACGTTTATGTGCAGTGTATGGCAGTTGATAGAAATAAAGTTGGATGATGGATAAAGAAACTTACAGCCTCAGGATATGCATAAACGAAGCTCCATGATCAGACACGTTCGGGACGCCCTGTCACAGCCACTGCTCCAGACATGCTGAATCGTGCGGATGCCACTATACGTGCCGACCGGCGCATCACAACTCGACAACTGGCTCTACAGTTATCGGTCAGCATTGGTAGTGTGTCTGCAATGATTGAGACTCTCGGATATTCAAAGCGGTGCTCACGATGGGTTCCACGAATGATTACCGGAGGCTACAAGATTCAAAGAAAAGCCATTTCATCTGAATTGTTCGAGCGTTTTGAGACCGACGAAGAGGCCCTTCAGTCACGCATCGTTACGGTAGATGAAATCTTGGTGTACCATTTTGCGTCGGAAACAAAAAGGCAGTTCATGGAGTGGCATCATCCTCATTTACCAGCAGGGAATACATGCTCTTCCACAACTTTGGTGTACAGCCATAGAACGTGATGAAGATTATGTAGAAAAATAGGACATGCATAAGACATGTTGATGTATATTGTCGCCAAATTCTGACTCTTAACTATAAATATATTCTGAGAAAAAATATGTGGGGCGTTACATATTGAACGGCCCTCGTACTATCTACATCTACATCTACATTTATACTCCGCAATCCACCCAACGCTGTGTAGCGGAGGGCACTTTACGTGCCACTGTCATTACCTCCCTTTCCTGTTCCAGTCGGGTATGGTTCGCGGGAAGAACGATTGTCGGATGGTCTCTGTGCGCGCTCGAATCTCTCTAATTTTACATTCGTGATCTCCTCGGGAGGTATAAGTAGGGGGAAGCAATATATTCGACACCTCATCCAAAAACGCACCCTCTCGAAACCTGGACAGTAAGCTACACCGCGATGCAGAGCGACTCTTGCAGAGTCTGCCACTTAAGTTTGCAAAACATCTTCGTAACGCTATCACGCTTACCAAATAACCCTGTGACGAAACGCGCCGCTATTCTTTGGATCTTCTCTATCTCACTTTGTCAATCCGACCTGGTAGGGATCTCACACTGATGAGTAATACTCAAGTAAGAGTGTTTTGTGAGCCACCTCCTTTGTTGATGGACTACATTTTCTAAGGACTCTCCCAATGGATCTCAACCTGGCACCCGCCTTAACAACAATTAATTTTATATGATCATTCCATTTCAAATCGTTCCGTACGCGTACACCCAGATATTTTACAGAAATAACTGCTACCAGTGTTTGTTCCGCTATCCGGCAAATTGTGACAGCTATATGGGAATCTGTTTTTTATCAAATTCTTTATATGTTATATATTTTACCAAAAAGTTTCTTATCCAATTGTAAAATTATAATTGAATCAGTTACTTTACACATATAAGAAAAACATCATGTAGTCCTTTGTCACATTCAGTCAAATATTTACCTTTTTATTTACATGTATCGCAATTGCATGTCTCTCCTTCAGTCTGCAAACAATTTGCATTTTCTGTGTCGTTAGTTTTCCTATTGTCGTCGAGTTGTCGTCATTAGCAAGCTCCATTGTCTGAAGTTCCTTGCGTAACTACTGTTTTCGGCACCACACACACCATTATTCGTGCAGATGACGGAGTGTCAACGGTTCTCTTCGTCGACATCTTGGCGAGAGTTCACCTTCCCATTAGCACACATGTGACACTGTTCCACTCATTCAGCGCAGTACTGCAGCTTCGTTAAGTATTCTGCATTGCAGATAGTGGATCACTTGGTGATTGCGAACATTTTTGACGACTAGGTATCAACTCCGCATATTTGAGGCGCGATGCACAACTTACATGGCACTCTTCCACAGGTATTCGCACCTTTTAATACGTCTGACGTCGCGTACGATTGGTTTTCACAGATCCACAAAATATGCATAAACATATTTACCATGACATGAAAAAAATAAGTCATACAAGCATGGTTACAAGAAAATCTCATTTATGTTCTAATTCATGGTTCCTCGCAATTAATTTTTGCTGCCATCTTAATGTTTAGCTCTAAGAAAATTCTCTCCTTTTTATTTCTTTCAGTGAATGAAGAGTGTACTTCTCAAAATCTATTCATCTCCTTTAACAACCTGAAAACTGATGTCATCGTCAACACAATCAAGAACCATTTCATTACCACACGAGAAAAGGAAAGGCATGGAACCTTCGTGAAGCAATTTCAAGATAAACATCAGGCTTCTTCTTGTAGTAGCACTTGTTTTCACAAACAATTTACCCTACATGCTACGAGGACAGATGAAATACTGGTTGTGAATCCATGTTCTGGTCACAGAATAGTGTTTATTATATTCCTATCTACTCCCTTTTATCCTCTTTTAATATCTATATTTTTCTCTCAGTTAACCACTATTAGGTTACAAGAGCTACTCTGAGATGAAGAGACTGGCACAGGAGAGAAATTCGTGGCGGGTCTTCTTTACACTACAAGCCGATATGTCTGTATACATGTTTTCATTGCATTTTATGTTCAGTTTCCGTGGTATGTCTGTGTTTGAATAAAGTTCTCAATTGTTTCTACAACGGTAGTTCTGTATTACTCTTTGTACAACGTTAACATAAGCGTTAATTTACCCTCAGTTCTGGTTTATATAACCATGTGTATATTTCGTTGGACATACCACGCAAATGTTTACGTAATCACTTAACACCCAGACAAAGTAAATGTGAGGTGCACTGTACTCGTTGTCACTCTTCAGCTAGAAGAACTACATTCGTATTTAGCTGTTTCAGAGTTCTGAATGTAAATGTACTTACTTATCCATAAATTCACACACGATCACAATTATACATAACTCATTGAACTAATATGAGAGGAGCGGTTTTTATTTGGTGCCTTTCACCACCACTTCAATCCTTTCACCAAGTAGGGAATGCAATTTTGCATCATCCCCTACCAAATTCTTGTTACTACATAACTTCTTAATTATGCCTAACTGCCTGCATGTCAGTCAACGTGTTCATTCACACACAGGCACACATAAAGCACAACTGGCTACATTTAATATTTTTGCTAATAACGTATCGCCTTCGTACCTTTCAGAATATACGTTAACCAGCGTTTCATACTCCCTTATGCTCTCTTTGACAGTGATTTGTCTGCTGCATTGTGTTTGTATAAATAAAACTTTTTTACCGTATTGAACCTTAGCTTACCTTGAGGTTTGTAGTTGCTAGCTATGCAAAGTTTTTGCCATTTTAATCACATTCGGCTGATTTCAGTTTCTTTTTAGAAACTTTTTAAATTTCATGCACTACATTACTTTTTCGTATTCACTCTAATGTAGAGGTAGTTAACAACAGAACAGCGTAAAGTATTGTATAATCGTCACTGCTTACTCGATTGTAGTTTTACGCAAGTAGCGTAGTTTTCCTTTATTGTAAGTAGCTGTAGATAGTACAGCACAAATTACACTTAACTTTCGTACCGTCGTTATATACATTAGACTGTTCCTCTTTATAGTGTACCCGTTAACGTTCGTCTAATTTATTAGTTTAGTATAACACTAACATTTCTGTAAACAGTTCTTACCTCAAGCATGATCATAGCTCTTGAGCTCTTGGGGGGGGGGGGGGGGGGGGCTAAACAATTTCTTTCATGTATAGCTTCTTATTATACATAATCTTACTCCTACGCCTACGCACAATCGTATGTGTTAATTTGGTTTTGAAGTTTGCCACTCAATGACGTGGGAAAATTAATATGTCAATAGATAAAATATTTCGTACCAGCAAAACTTGTGTAGAAAACAAAAAGTGTGAGGCAATAATACTCGACACGCATTTTTATTCTTACGGTTAATACACTGGCTAGCGATACATGTTATGAAACGTACTCTTTGTTCTTATAACTAGTTGCATACGTAACACGGAAAAATTGCTACTTCACTTCTTCGAAATTCCTGTAATTACGCCTTATATACGTATAAGTGCTTACTTAATGCGGTTTATTCACAGCATTTTCTTTCTACAATTAGGTCTTATTTTGTCATTTTCATTGGATAATGTTTGAACGACACACTGGGCCTCTTACATTCCATGATCGTTTGTTAAGCAGCGTGTTAGCTCATTGGGTATAGCGCGCTTGAACGAATATGGCCTCTGCAGACGATATTCGAATTGGCAAGAGGAATGGGTGGGGGTGGGGGGGAATGTTTGCCGCCCTCAATCATCAGCTAAATCCTACCATCGCGCTGCCCCTAGCGCAGACTGCCAGACGGTGGCATTGTCGTTCGTATTCATTGTTTCCAAAAGTATGTACCTGTACAGTTCATATATGTCATTCTGCTCTGAATAGACTAACAAAATTTTCATAATGCGTTTCAAGAAATTTCACACTTATCTTGGACTATACCTATTCTAACACTCATTATGAGAGTCACCAATTTGTGTCAAAAGTAATATAGATATTTTGCATGTAGCTTAGCGGAACGTATATTGTGTCAGCCTAGATGTGTTTTCGTGTTGTACTAAAACATAGCATCTCCGAATTTCTATAATAGTTATAGATTGTTGCGTTTTCGGTAAGAGCTGTGCACTGAATGACTGAGGTGCATTACCTCTTAAGTTTACCGTTTAAATTCTTTGATATCTCTATATGGATGTAATCCACGTATTTTCCCTATTCTTGGATTGCTCAACAAATAGCATCAAGAGTGTGGTATTCTGTGTATAATCTATTGTCCTGTGTACAACAACCGCCGTTTTTTGTTTTGAATACAACTAGCTGCTGACGGGCGTTGATATACATCAACGGGTACAATTGAAAATGTGTGTCCCGACCGGGACTCGAACTCGGGATCTCCAGCTTACATGGCAGACGCTCTATCCATCTGAGCCACCGAAGGCACAGAGAAAAGCGCGACTGCAGGGGTTTATCGCTGGCACGCTCCCCGTGAGAGCCATATTCTCAACTTATAGTCCACACACTACAATCGTAGTGCCCCCGGCATTATACCCATTAGTCGCGGCAGACAATCCACCGAGTTGCGTAAGAGTTCAGGTAAATCGTGTGAATCCGCACTGAAGAAGGTCATCAGCCGGTTAGCCATCTTCATGTAGAGATTTTACTGGTGTAATATGATGTAATTCATTGAATCGTATTCTTTTTAAGTGTTTGCCTTTTGACTGATGCCAGATACTTGTTCAGTAATCTGCAAAAATATTCTGTTCACATTTTTCCTATATAAATTACCTCAAAACCGAACTCTTGAAGGGGAAGACGCTACGTTGTTTAGCCTTTGCGCAATACTTTACATGTCATATGTCAGTAAGAATTCAAGTGCTTGATGATCACAATATACTTTGTCATACCTTAATAAAGTATTCATGTGTATCATGCCTCCACTCTTGGTTCCGGCCGGCGGCGGGGACTCTAGGCCGACCGATCACCATTTACCTTCTGCGGAGACGGCGTGCTACTGCTCCGTTGAGTCACTTCTAAAAGTGTTACGATGTGATCGGTGTTTTATCATGTTCTATTCTACGAATTACAGGAGGGGGGGGGGGCGGCGTATGCCTCTGCCATTTCCGTCCGTTTCATAACTATTTATTATGGGCTGATGTTCATTCCCGTCCCTATACCATTGTTCTCTATTATCGTCGGGATCACGCCAATTATTCCACCTATTACGGTTATTTGTTGATGATGAGCCACGGTACCACTAAATGCAGTTTCTATTATTTCTCTCTTGGAAATCGCTACTTCGACGATTTCCGAATCCTCCATTGCCCTTATGTCGCTGCGGCGGTACGTATGGCTGCCAACCACACTGAGCGTTGTCGTACTGATTTCTCTTATTATTTCCGTTGCTGCTGTTGTTGTTACTACCGCTACCACGATTAATAAATCATTCATTTTTCGGTGGGCCCGACGGGTTCCCGTTATATACTCACTTGAGTTGGGACTGCTCTCATAGATGAGATCAATCGTACCCACGAGCGTGAGAAAATATTCCAGGTCATAAGTTGGCCCAGTTACCAGTTTCTCACGAATGTTAATGTGCAAACGACTCTGTAATATTCTCAAAACATAGATATGTTGATATCGGATTGCTCTAGTACCTATTCTTCTTCAAGTACCTTTCGCATTTCCCGAAATCCCTGTTACCATTATTTCTCTACGAAGGCCAGTTGAAATTCACCATACGTTCAACAATTATCTGTCTCTTTGACTGACCACAACAACATATCACCTCCTATAAAACCAACAGCGAACTGAATCTTTTGCATTTCGGACAAATGCTGAATTAAAACATTTCGAAAACCTCTTACAAAGGTACCGGTGTGTGTTTTATGGGATTCTTGTGAGAATATTGGGAACTGTCTACGTTTTATTAGACCCTCGTCTATTATGACCGACGGTAGACCAGGCATTACGTCATCAGACTGCGGCACCGTCCAACGCCTTTTCGGAGGCGGAAGTGTTGCTTACGGTGGCACTTGCGTATGTGGTTGATTATTTGCCAACTGTTCTCGTTCACTTTTGTCATAACTGACTTTGGCGAAACAACGTTTCCGTGACTACTGTATAGTACACCTTTCCTGTTTAGATTAGCTGCGGAAGGCCGTTTGTTCGATCTTTCACTGATATATTCGGAAAGAATTTTAAATTCTACTGTTTTCATATCACTATCCATTTTAGGGAGAATTTTATGTTCTCTTTTTATATGATCTCTTCAACCACCTATCATAAGTTTTTTGTTCCCTGACGCCCTTTTCAGCTAGGGCAGAATAGCTGTCAAAGGCATCGGCCTCAGAACTCTCATTTAATCATTTTACTTCCTTATTGACAACTTCGTATATGGTTCTCGAAACAATTTGTCCTGATATCAGAAAACCTACCTCTTACACTAGCTTATGTACATCACCCGATAAATTTTCGAACGTAGACTTAATTTGAGACAGTTGTGTTATCACTTGCGCTAAGCTTTAATGCGCGCTTACTCATATCAGAAAGCTGTTCTCTTTTTCTAGCTGATTCTACATATTAGTAAATTCTGTATTAATTTATTAGTTGCATCTGTCTTGTATGTTCACTTTAGTATGCAAGTTTTCGAAGTCATCCGAAAGTGTCGTGACTTTTTGGTCCAACTTACTAAGACTTTGACCTATATTGCCGGGACCAGCGAACACGTTTGCGATTTTTGTACTCAAGTCTGCGTATATCTGTATTACGTTTTCACGCATTGTTCTATGATTGATATCTGCAAGTGATTATTGTCTACTGCGCGTATAGAGAGAGTATGTGTGTGGCCGTTCCGTTCACTCAGTATCGAGCTCGGAAAATTTCCTGACTGTTGTGTTGTTTCTATCCAAATTATTTTGAAGTGGGGCATTTTCTATTGAGGATGGTGGATTAACCACATCGACTGTTTCCCAAGTGACATCATTTCGTCTAACATTCTGTCCATTAATTACAGTTGCGTTCAGTTGTATTGTTTTCGACTGTGACGTTGCCATTCTGGTGCGAAGCATTTTCATTTTCATTATCTAGTATATCAACTTCTGACACAGTATTATCGTGATCACTATGTTAGTATTAACATTCTCATTGCACTTGATTCCAATTTTACTGACAACTAAGGTACACACCATAATTGAATTACTGAAATATACCAGAAACCCAATAGTTGTGGAAAACTTCACTTGTGGTATACGTTCGCGACGTGATAACTTCTCATTATGTCACTGTTACATATATAAAAGCCGTCTACTATTGCAATGAAAAAACACCATAGATACTGTTATTTGCAAAAAGATTCTGAGCTATTTACGGATCAGGATATTTTGGTGAAATTTCTTTAGCGTCCTATGATCAATGGAGTATTCCTGAGCCCATCGTTGGTTGACGTACCTCTGTTCACGCTCCGTATAGCTCCGTTACGTATCTGGGGAAATATTTTCTTCAATTTCCATAATGTTATTCAGTTTTTACTGCCAACGTTCTCCTTTTCTCACTGTGTTCTTGATGTCGAATATATGGAACAAGGACTCAATACAGTTAGTATTTCGACAATCACTATCACTATTACATCAATTATTCTTTACGAGCCGAATATTGGGGGATCTGGTCTGTGTTCGGTCGCCAGTATATTGTCTTTTGTTTTTTAAAACTGAGTGGCCAGTGAAATAGTGTTATTGACCTGGATATGTTTCATGACTTTTAACTGGGAAGTAATCTACGGAAGTTAGCGAAATGTTTTTACTGCTCGCTGCCGAACAGACAACATAAAACATATCTGGAATAAACTTAATCGTAAATTGAATAGTAAATTTTCGTAGTTATATTTTATTCTCAGCTGGAATCTTTACCTCTTCTTTCTGCTGCAATAGTCGTCTCGAAACAGTCGCCATAGGAGCTGCTAATTGTTGACAGTGTGACCTAATGGAAGACACTCATATTTCGCTGATGCGAGATGAACTGTTTGTCAGATAAATAGACCGGCACTGTAATTCGATTCACGTTCTTTACAACAACCCAAAATCCAATCTTGTTAATAAAATTGTTACAATAGAAAGAGCAATAAAAATATTCGCATCCTCTCTTTCTCAATGAACACCTCAGACTCCTCTCCACCTGCTGACTTAAAAAAAGTGACTTCTCTCTCATCTAATACCGTATCACAGTCACGTCTCTCTCATCTAAAAGAAACTCTGCTGCAGTACATTGCTTCCTTTATTCTAAGCACACCTCTTTGGAAACGTCTAGCAAGTGCCATTACATAATAGAGGCGAAAGCGTTGAGTAATCAAGACAGACGTCACTGAAGAAGATTGTGACGAAAAATAAGAGGTCGGAGGAGTCTTGTGTGATACTGTTTTCAACTCCGCGCAGAGTTCACGGTTAGATGATGACTGGGGCAGACGTAAAATGGTATTCAGTGAGCCCCGTAAGTACTCCGCAAGGCCGCATTACTGCAAAGGATCATGTGACCATTGGCTGGTTAGATGAATCCCGTGGTACGATATTTGTTCTTTAGTGGTGATGCTGTGTTTCAAGAGGAATGAGCCCCTGTTAACACAGATCGCATCGTCCGGGATCGTTTCCATGAGCACGAGAATAAATTATTGCATCTCCCCTGGCCACCAAAGTCAGCTGACCATTTTGAGTGTTTGTGATATACACTGGAGGGAAGGGTGCGGGCGCGTTATACACCTTCATCATCGTTATCTGACCTTCCGACACTTCATGATGAAGTGTACAAGATTGCCTAAAAACTGTGCAAGACCTGTATTTTTCTATTTCGAAACGACTGGAATCGCTTTCGAATGGAACCGTCTTCGCACACCGTATTAGGCATGGTTATGTAATGTGTTTTTTAGTGTTTCCGTATTTGTGTCCATCAATTTCATTTAAGTCATAAGTCTTTCTACTGCCGTGATGCAGTCGTGTAGCTGTTCCTATCTTGCGCAAATATTTTCATCTCTGCGTTAGAACTACACGCAACATCCTTCACTCTATCTTACGTATTCTGGTCTTGGTCTCACTTTACCGATCCACAAAGTAAGAGCTTCTTATTCTGGAATGCTTCTACAGATGCCAAACTAACCTGTCATTGCATATGAGAAACTTACATCCTCATTTGCATCTTTATTCTGAAACATGTTTTTCAATTTAATTCTAACATCCTTCAATAGCCGCTCATTTCCAATGATTCTAGTTTCTTTTTCTCCATATTTCCACTTCTAATTCCAAACAATGCAGTGCTTCAGACGTACACTTTTAAGAACTTCTTTCTAATTTCCCTATCTGTATGTAATACTAGTACACCTCTTTTACTGATGAAACTGTCCTTCACTCGTGCCGTTTAATTCTGACATCTTCTTTGCTTCGAACACCATAGACAGAAGGATTCTCTCACTTTTCGCAAGACTTTTCCTGTCTCAAATTAAATTATAATATGTCGTTACTCTACTACTTTCATTGCTCTTTTCTTGTATTTGAAATTGCTTGCTGGGTGTGTTGTCTATTTCTTAAGTCATCTAAAAATGGTTCAAATGGCTCTGAGCACTATGGGACTTAACTTCTGAGGTCATCAGTCCCCTAGACCTTAGAACTACTTAAACCGAACTAACCTAAGAACATCACACACATCCATGCCCGAGGCAGGATTCAAACCTGCGACCGTAGCGGTTGCGCAGTTCCAGACTGTAGCGCCTAGAACCGCCCGGCCACCCCGGCCGGCCCTAAAGTCATCTAAATCTTCCTTAAGCGCGGCATAAGACCTATATCACGTATGAAATTTATTCCACATTGACTTACATTCCTGTCCAGAACCAGTATTTTAGTTTCTTTATTTCTCCGTGGACAACAGCAAGGCGTACGCAGGAGCAGATATAGACTCTGATCAAAGTTTAGTAGTGATGAAGTTTAGGCCGAAGTTTAGGGACTAGTCAGTAAAAGTCAATGTGCTAAGAAATGGGATACGTATGTGCTGCAGAATGAAGAAATATGCTTTAAATTATCTAGGGCTATAGATACTGCACTAAGGAATAGTTCAGTAGGTAGTGGAGTTGGAATTGACATCTCTAGAAACGACAGTCACAGAAGTGGGAGAGTGAAACGTAGCTACAAGGAAGGTATGTGTGAAGAAGACATGAGTAACAAATGAAATCACTTGGTCGACGAAAGAAGGAGGTACATAAGTGTTCAGGAATACAGAAATACAAGTCACTTAGGAAGTGCAGGGAAGCTAAGACGGGAAGACTACACGAAAAATTTGAAGAAATCTAAAAAGAAATGAGTGTCTGAAGGACTGACTGAGCAGACATAAAAGTGAAATGAAAATTCTGTGATATTAAAAGCAAAGGCGGTAAGATTAAGAGTGCAGTGGAGAGAGAAGTGATGAGATCTGATTGGTGTAAAAGGTACGTTGAACACCTTTGTGAGAGGGACGCCATGTCTGATAACATGATGGAAAAAGAAACAGAGATAGGGGACTTAGAATTAGAATAAAAATTGAAAAGAGCTTTGGAAGACAGGACCAAATAAAGCAGAAGGCATAGACGTCATTGCGTAAGACTTTCTAAGATCAATGGGCTAAGTGGCAAATAAACGACTATTCACATTCGTGTGCTGAATGTACGAGGCTGGCGGTATATCATTAGACTACAGAAAAATTTCATCCACCGAATTTTGAAGATTGCAAGAGCCGTAGAGTGTGAGAATTAGCACAGAAACAGATTAACAGCTTATGCGTCCAAAATTGATGATTAGAATAATACACAGTAGAACGGAAAAGATGGATCATATGTTACATGATGATGGCTTTAGGTAAGGTAAGGACACCAGTGATGCAGTTATGACGTTGTGGTTGATAATGGACGCAAGACACCTTCTTAGGATATCTCGACAAAAAAGCGTTCCAGAGTGTTGAAAGGTGCTAGATACTCGAAATTCTGGGAAAAACAGGGGTAAACTTTAGGAAAAGACGGGTATAACACAATATGTACAAGAGCCAAGAGGGAACAATAAAAGTGTAGCTTAACATCAAAATTGGTGATTACAAAGTAGTAGAAGTTAAGGAATTCTTCAGGCAGGAAAATAACTCATGACAGACAGAGCAAGGAGGACATAAAAGGTAGATTAGTACTGGTAGAAACGGCATTCCTGGCAAACCGAAAATATAAGTATCAGTCATAAGCATTATTTGATGCAAAATTTCTTAGGCTGCACGGCTGGAGCTCATGCTTGTGAACATGGACTGTGGGAAAACCTGAAGAGAATCAAAGCATTTGAGATGTGTTTCTGCAGCAGAATGTTGAAAATTAGGTGGACTGATGAGGTAAGGAATCAGAAGATTCTCTTCAAATGGTTCAAATGACTCTAAGCACTATAGGACTTAACATCTAAGGTCAAGAGTCCCCTAGACTTAGACCTACTTAAACCTAACTAACCCAAGGACATCACACACATCCTGGTCCGAGGCAGAATTCGAACCTGCGACCATAGCAGCAGGTCGGTTCCGGACTGAAGCACCTAGAACCGCTCGGCCACAGCAGACGGCGATGATTCACTGCAGGATCGGAGAGGTAAAAACTATGTGGAAAACACTGACAAGAAGAAGGATGGGAGGACACGTATTAAGACATCAAGGAAAGACTACCATGATACTAGAGGGGGTGGCAGAGGGTAAAAACTGTAACGGAAGAAAGAGATTGGAAATATCCATCAAATAATTCAGGATATTTGTTACAACTGCTGTTTTCAGATGAAAAGGTTGCCACAAGAGAGGAAGTTTTGGTGAACCGCATCAAACCAGTCAGAATACTAACGAATCGAAAGAAAAGTTACTCCTCTGCATTTTGTGCATTCTTCGCTGTTAAAGATGTGGCTGGCAGCTCCTCCCACCAAAGAACTGATGACCGATACCACTGCGAGTGCTGGAATTAGAAGCCGAATGATTCTACTGGATATCTTAAATGTTGAGAACTTTTAATGTTCTGACTTGTCTTCTTCATCTTCTTCCCTTCTCCTTCAAAATATTTTAGCTATTGAGATGGGATGTAACTTTTTTAAAGCCACCCTATACCTTTTTCTTGTTTAGTGTATAGTGAACTGTTTTCATAATTTGTCTGAGATCTATTCCAGCACCATGTTCAAGACTGACATGAATTACTTTGCCAAGTTTAATGCACAAACAGTTAATTTGCGGCCGGCCGCGGTGGTCTAGCGGTTCTAGGCGCTCAGTCCGGAACCGCGCGACTGCTACGGTCGCAGGTTCGAATCCTGCCTCGGGCATGGATGTATGTGATGACTTTAGGTTAGTTAGGTTTAAGTAGTTCTAAGTTATAGGGGACTGATGACCACAGATGTTAAGTCCCATAGTGCTCAGAGCCATTTGAACCAGTTTTTTTAATTTGCGCCTGCGTCCTTCCTTCCACTTACTTGTTTTAGCTAAAATTCGATCTGTAGTATAACAAGTTTATTTGTGTTATAAAAAATATTGCTCTTCTTGCAGGTGCTGTGGAGTATATTAATTCCCTTATCTCCTTGAGCTAGACTCTGTTTCAGTTTTCTTGCAGGTGCCGTGTAGTATATTCATTCCCTTATCACTTGAGACTCTGTTTCAGCTTCGCTCCATGTCCACAGTAGTTCCATCGGGAGAAATCTAATTCTGCTGGTAATTTATCGGTACCAGCACCCTCACCTGTGATGTGGATCGTAGCATTCACGTCCTGTTGCTACGTGGTTTGAGGTTCATGTTCCTCTTTACTTACCAAATCGTGAAAGTTCACCCACCCCTTGTTCTTTGATGGAAGGCCTAACCACCTAACTAAAGCCTTGTTACCTTTACAACACAGTCCATGAGAAACACTTCTGGATCAGAGCTTCTCTGTAATTCCTCCGTGTAAAAATCTTCCGACACTTTGTAAAGATCTGTTCAAAACACTGGGGAGTTGAACAGCTCCATATGAATACATTTACCAGTCAGTTGTACACATCAAAAATAACATTGGTAATTACTGCACAAACAGCTCTGTCCATGACCATGCAACAAGAGACAGACTCAACTTACATTTGCCAAGAAAAAATAAACATAAAACTCAAAACAGCATTTTCTAGCGAGGAATAAAACTGTACAATAAATTACCAAAAGCGATTAAAGAAATTACAAAAATACACTTACTTAAAAAGGCGGCTAAAAAGGCGGCTAAAAAGTACCTGTTATGTAACACATTTTATACATTGAAGGATTACTTAGATAAAACAGAGTACAGGTTTGACAATAAAATGGTTATACAAATAAATATTGATAATAATAATAATAATAATGATTATAACACATCCAACATTCCAAATAAGACCTTCACTTTGTTTTCTTTTTTCCTTCTTTTTTTCCTTTCTAGAAATACTTACCCCAAAGCTATGCATGGCACAATACTAACAGTTCTTCCTCTTTCTGAGATCAACATATCACTCATTATGGAGGGATACTGACTCACTTCTTCAGGATAGCAAATGGGAAGTGGCGGTACAGAAAATGGCACAGAGATTGCGTACGTGTAGTGTGTGTGTGTGTGTGCGTGTGTGTGTGTGTGTGTGTGTGTGTGTGTGTGTGTGTGCGTGTGTGTGAGTGTTGAGTGAGTGTTATAAACAATGTGTGTATAGTGTGTGCAGTGACTGATAGTGAGATATGTGTGAAGAGTGTGGTACTACATTATTTAATAAATTATTTGCAAAGAAAGTGTTGTATACCAGGAGTAAATCTAACGATTATCTCTAACTAAAAGTCTGTAAATATATGTGTATACGAATTAGCTTATTTTAAATTGATATGAACTTATAAATACACTCCTGGAAATGGAAAAAAGAACACATTGACACCGGTGTGTCAGACCCACCATACTTGCTCCGGACACTGCGAGAGGGCTGTACAAGCAATGATCACACGCACGGCACAGCGGACACACCAGGAACCGCGGTGTTGGCTGTCGAATGGCGCTAGCTGCGCAGCATTTGTGCACCGCCACCGTCAGTGTCAGCCAGTTTGCCGTGGCATACGGAGCTCCATCGCGGTCTTTAACACTGGTAGCATGCCGCGACAGCGTGGACGTAAACCGTATGTGCAGTTGACGGACTTTGAGCGAGGGCGTATAGTGGGCATGCGGGAGGCCGGGTGGACGTACCGCCGAATTGCTCAACACGTGGGGCGTGAGGTCTCTACAGTACATCGATGTTGTCGCCAGTGGTCGGCGGAAGGTGCACGTGCCCGTCGACCTGGGACCGGACCGCAGCGACGCACGGATGCACGCCAAGACCGTAGGATCCTACGCAGTGCCGTAGGGGACCGCACCGCCACTTCCCAGCAAATTAGGGACACTGTTGCTCCTGGGGTATCGGCGAGGACCATTCGCAACCGTCTCCATGAAGCTGGGCTACGGTCCCGCACACCGTTAGGCCGTCTTCCGCTCACGCCCCAACATCGTGCAGCCCGCCTCCAGTGGTGTCGCGACAGGCGTGAATGGAGGGACGAATGGAGACGTGTCGTCTTCAGCGATGAGAGTCGCTTCTGCCTTGGTGCCAATGATGGTCGTATGCGTGTTTGGCGCCGTGCAGGTGAGTGCCACAATCAGGACTGCATACGACCGAGGCACACAGGGCCAACACCCGGCATCATGGTGTGGGGAGCGATCTCCTACACTGGCCGTACACCACTGGTGATCGTCGAGGGGACACTGAATAGTGCACGGTACATCCAAACCGTCATCGAACCCATCGTTCTACCATTCCTAGAACGGCAAGGGAACTTGCTGTTCCAACAGGACAATGCACGTCCGCATGTATCCCGTGCCACCCAACGTGCTCTAGAAGGTGTAAGTCAACTACCCTGGCCAGCAAGATCTCCGGATCTGTCCCCCATTGAGCATGTTTGGGACTGGATGAAGCGTCGTCTCACGCGGTCTGCACGTCCAGCACGAACGCTGGTCCAACTGAGGCGCCAGGTGGAAATGGCATGGCAAGCCGTTCCACAGGTCTACATCCAGCATCTCTACGATCGTCTCCATGGGAGAATAGCAGCCTGCATTGTTGCGAAAGGTGGATATGCACTGTACTAGTGCCGACATTGTGCATGCTCTGTTGCCTGTGTCTCTGTGCCTGTGGTTCTGTCAGTGTGATCATGTGACGTATCTGATCCCAGGAATGTGTCAATAAAGTTTCCCCTTCCTGGGACAATGAATTCACGGTGTTCTTATTTCAATTTCCAGGAGTGTTGGTTGGCATGTCCTATATTCTTGTAAAAAGAGATCTACAGATGAATAAAGCTACTACTACTACTACTACTTTCTTTGACATTGCTCTCATTCAAGACGTAAGATCTTAAGTTTGTGCATTGCACTTTGGGAACTGGGACTACAATGAACAGTTCAGGACGTAAGACATTAAAAACGCACTTTTATGTTTCGAATGTCTATGTAAAATTCACCTCGATGGTCAGCTTGAAGACTGTCAGGACATCGATTTGTCCTCATCCGCAGCAATTTCTGAGGCACCTGCATAGCTACCGACCCTGTCTTCGCCTTCAGAGACTCGGTCCTGGCGAACATGGAACGCATATCCATTACCGTTAAAATGTATTTGAATCCTTTATTGAAACTGGAGTATTGACTAATGTCTAGGAGATCGGTTTGCAATAAATCATTGAAACCTCGTTTTATGACACGTCTACGTGAGAATGTTTTCGCGCAAGTTTGTAAAGCTTGTGAACGATAGTCTCCATAATTACTTCAGGATATGTCTTTCTCGAAGCTCTGAAATAAACTAAATGATTTTACTACCACGAGCTGTACTCCTGCTACAGGTGATTCTGTGAGTATTGGGAACAGTCCTACGATCTATCGTCATGGTCCCTGTTCTCACCGCTTGTGCTACTAGTTATTCAAAAGATGGACACATTTTAAAACTATTGATACAAAATGATACTTTCCGTAAATACTCTTTATTTGACTGTTTCCTATCATAAATTTTAGATGTCTGTTCTCGCTACCACACTGTATGTAGCGTGAATATAGTAAGTAATGACCACACACCTATTGTTGGCTAGCGCTGTGATAGTGCTGTTGTGAACTTCGTTGCGCATTTTATGTTGATGTTTATTTTAACTCTTCATCTGCAGCCTTAATGTAATTATTGCTCACTTGCTTAAATTGTGTGATGCCTTCTGTAATCCTATTGTAAGATGTGATTTCTTAGACATTGCGTTTGGAACAAATGGCGTGGGCTTGTAAGTGATAATTTTATTGTTAATTTTCTTTAACTGTACAATAGGCTACTAAACATTTATATATACGAGAGAGACAGCTGGACATAACTCTACTACATCTATAACTGACGGTCGTGCTTATCAACTTCAATATCGCTCCTGACTAGGTGTCACAACATTCTTGTCTGAGGGCAGACCACATCAAACTGCATTCATCTACATAGTAACCAGCTGGCATCGTTTCAACCATACTTCCCTCCTTCTCACTGATACAAGCACTTCCAGAAGGCATAGTGTCGTTGAGTGAGACGATCTTCTTTATTAGAGAAGAGTTCATAATGGATGTTCTTTAGGTAAACTCATAATATTACTAATTGTTCTTCGATGACTTTGTTATGACTTCCACTCATAATAATATCTGTTTTGAAACCGTTGTCACTGATTATGCTAATTTCTCTTTGCTATTAATTATTGCTGACATTATGCAGGAGGTGGTCAGTTGAGCTTTAGCTGTAATGGTTCAAATGGCTCTGAGCTCTATGGGACTTAACATCTGAGTTCATCAGTCCCCTATAACGTAGAACTACTTAAACCTAACTAAGAACATCATACATATCCATGCCCCAGGCAGGATTCGAACCTGCGAACGTAGCGGTAGCGCGGTTCCAGAATGTAGCGCCTAGAACCACTCCGCAACTCCGACCGGCTTAGCCGTAATACCACAACATATATATATATATATATATATATATATATATATATATATATATATATATATATATATATATATAGCGGTCAGTGTGAAAAACAACTCAGTATGGTTTTCGACATTGTTTATCCGTCACGAGAGAAATAATATCTAGATTAAACCTGTTATTTTAGCCTCAAATCAGTATCCACATTCACTCTGTCCTGTTCCTGTACTTACTTTTATAAATGAAATGTTGAAAACGGGCGTTCACTGAGAAAGATTGTCGGGAGGCTTAGCAATTGCCTCAGCACCGTTATGGCAATTGCTGAGTGCTGCTGCCGAACTCTTATCAAGAACAAGACCAATGACTTTGTTTCAAAAAATAATGTTAGAGTCTGGTCATGTGATATTTCACTTGAAGATTTTCTTCATTTGATGGCATTGTCAATGTTTTTGTGTAATCTTCTTTAAAGGGAATTCCGATTCATTAGCATTAGCGATGATTTTGGGGGGAAATTGACTAAAAGGAACGTGAAAACGCTGTTATATGGCTCTAGTTACTCTAGTTAGTTTATTTGTCATTAACATGAATGAATAATAAAATGTATAATCAGAGTTGAAAGCAAGTGAGCAAAATAGATTATTATTAGTTTTATAGAGACCATAGTGATCGAAAAATTAACTGGTTTACATCAAGTTACTGTTGAAAGGAAATTACTATTTACAATTAGGCCTATTAAAAATATTTGCATAAAATTTAGTGAAATATATAGTTTTAAATTACTTGAGGTTGGAAGTCAAAGATCTAAGGCGATCTGTGTCTATAAAATTACGTGTAAGTGGAAATGAATGAATATTGCTCTACTTTCTGAGCACATCATTAAAGTTTCATTATCATTGCTTCTACTTTGTATCACACAAAAAGATTTCCTGACGTCCTTGTCCTGCAGAAGTAAGTTATGAAGCCTGAGGGCATCAAAAATATACACGAAACATGTCAACCCTGTGAAGTTACATGTTTCACACAACTGTCTCCACCTATAAATAAAATCCCGACAGTAATTTACGCCTCGATAGCCACAGAAGTTCGCAGAGAACTCCGTAGGTTTAAGAGACAAAGCAGGGAGCAATGAGTCCACACAACACAAGGCGCTACGTGTTCAGAGCGTGTATGATGTATTTACAGTGTATATATGGGGCGTGCATGGTGTAACTGTGTTGTATATACATGTGTAGTATGATATGTCTGTGTGACGGTGATGTTACACTGATCTGTATGCTGCAATTATGCCAACTGTGTATGTTGTTATTGGTTGATAGATTTGAAAATAAATCTTTTTATCGGGGAGGGGGGGGGGTTGGATTTATTTACAGCCAACAATAATAGTAATAGCCAGTCTTTGTCGTAGTATATATATTCTTCCTGATTTCTTCACGATCGAAATAAACTTGCTATAGAAGGCTGCTAATGTGAACACTTAAATGACAATCACTGCATTGAGGACTGTTGCGACTTGGGATGGTTCAGCAACAGTAATTCTACTAGCACTGCAATGATAATAATAAAGTCCTAATTATACTGAAGCACACACACGATAACAACATTTTAGAGAGAGACGAAGTACTTGCTGATAAGTATTTCCAGCATAATTCACAACCGCTTCTTGCAAGGTGAGAGACTGGATATAAATTTTAGAAAGGGTACACAATTCCAGAATTGGCAACAAATAGTGTTGGTGGATCCAGAGTGGTAATTCATCTGCTTGCCGTTCTGTTGCATTTACATTCTTTGTTGGACAGTACTATTCCTGTCTGCAGTCATATGGCCGTCTGTTATCATGCCGTTCCATTAGAGATGCAGAAAGCTGCGAGCACATGACGCCGATAGATAATTACAATGAATAGAGTTGTTAAAATTTATCTTCGCCCAAAGCAAGCATCTCATCAGTGGAAGACATACGGCATAGATGGACATACAGCCAACGAAAGAATGGCATGCGCACAATCGAATTCTAAATTAAATTTGCTCAAACTATGGAGCCAAGTTTGCTCTTCAACGTATCTACATCTACATATACATGGATACTCTGCAAATCTCACTTAAGTGTCTGGTAGAAGGTTCTTCGAACCACCTTCACAATAACTTCCTATTATTCCGCTATCGAACTGCGAGCGGAAAAAACGAACACCTATATCTTTATGTGCGAGCTCCGATTTCCCTTATTTTATTGTGACGATCATTTCCCCCTATGTAGGTCAGCGTCAACAAAATATTTTTCGCAGTCGGAGGAGAAAGCTGATGATTGAAATTTCGTGAGAAGATTCCGCTGCAACGAAAAACGCCTTTGTTTCAGTGGTGTCTGTCCCAGATCCTGTATCATGTCCATGACACTCTCTACCCTATATTGCGATAATACAAAACATACTGTTCTTCGTTGAACTTTCTCGATATACTCCGTTAATCCAATCTGGTAAGGATCCCAGACCGCCGAGCAGTACTTCGAAATAGAACAGACAAGCGATGTTTAAGAAGTATCTTTAGTAGACCAGGTACATTCTCTAAGTGTTCAGCCAATAAAACGCAGTCTTTGGTTAGCCTTCAACCACACAACAGTTTCTATGTATTCTTTCCAATTATAATTGTTCGTAATTGTAATTCATAGGTTTTAGTTGAATTTGATATTTAGATTAGATTGATTTATTGCGTAACCGAGGTTTAACGGATTCCTTTTAGTACTCAGGTGGATGACCATACGGTTTTCATTATTTATAGTTAATGCCAATACCATTCAGATATCTTTTGTGAATCGTTATGCAATTTTTTTATCTTCTGATGAGTTTACTAGCCGATAAAAGACAGAATCATCTGCAAAAAATCTAAGATACCTTCTCAAATTTTCTGCTAAATTGTGTATATACAGATCGGGTTGACAGAGGAGATAGAGAAGATCCAAACAAGAGCGGCGCGTCTCGTCACTGGGTTATATCGTAAGCGTGATAGCGTTACAGAGATGTTTAGCAAACTCCAGTTGCAGACTCTGCAAGAGAGGCGCTTTGCATCGCGGTGTAGCTTGCTGTCCAGGTTTCGAGAGGGTGCGTTTCTGGATGAGGTATCGAATATATTGCTTCCACATACTTATGCCTCCCGAGGAGACCACCAATGTAAAATTAGAGAGATTCGAGCTCGCACGGAGGCTTTCCGGCAGTCGTTCTTCCCGCGAACCATACGCGACTAGAACATGAAAGGGAGGTAATAACAGTGGCACGTAAAGTACCCTCCGCTTGCGGAGTATAAATGTAGATGTAGATGTAGATAAGGAACAGCAAAGGGCCTATAACACTACCTTGGGGAACACCAGAAATCACATTCATTTTACTAGATGACTTTCCGTCAGTTACTACGAACTGTTGTCCTATGACAGAAAATCACGAATCCAGTCACATAACAGATCATATTAAATAAGCACGCAATTTCACTACAAGCCGCTCGTGTGGTATAGTGTAAAAAGCCGTTTGGACTAGAGATACGGAATGAGTTTGAAATCCCTGTCAATGCCACTCAACACTGTGCATGTAAGGAGCTAGTTGTGTTCCACAAGAACAATGTTTTCTAAATCCGTGTTGACTGTGTGTCAATACACCATTCTCTTCGAACACAATATATGTTCCAAAATCCTACTGCATACCAACGTTAATGACATGACCCCAATTTAGTGGATTACTCTTACTACCTTTCTTGATTATTGATGTAACCTGTGCTACTTTCCAATTTTTGAGTACAGATCTTTCTTCAAGAGGGGCTTTGTATATGATTGTTAAGTGTGGAGCTACTGCATCACCAGGCACGTAGTTGGTATACAGTCTGGACCAGAAGACGTACTTTTATTAAGTGATTTAAGTTGCTTCACTACTCCGAGGATTTCAAATTCTAAGTTACTTATGTTGGAAGCTGTACTTGATTCGCATTCCGGGATATTCACTTCGTCTTCTTTGGTGAATGAATTTCGAAAGGTTGTGTTTAGTAACTCTGCTTTTGCAGCACTGTCACCAATAGTATTTCCACGCAGATAAGGTAATGACTGTGTCTTGTCTGTAGGGTATTTCCATAAGATCAGAATCTCTTTGGATTTTCTGCCAGGTTTCGAGATAAAGTTTCGTTGTAGAAACTGTTATAAGCATCTCGCACTGATGTCCATGTTTGGAAATTTTGCGTTCGTTTAAATTTAACGTGTTTTTTTTTCGTTGTTTTTGCAATAGTGTTCTGACCAGTTTTGTGTACCAAGGGGGATCAGCTCCGTCCTTTGTTAATTTATTTGATATAAATCTTTCCGTTGATTTCGATACTGTTTCCTTGAATTCAAACCACAGCTCGTCTGAAATTACATTACTAATTTGGAAGGAGTGCAGATTGTCTACCAGGAAGGCGTCAAGTGAGTTTTTATATGCTTTTGTGAATAGATATAATTTTCGTTTATTTTTGGAAGATTTGGGGGTTACAATATTCAGTCTCGCTACGACAGCCCTGTGCTCATTTATCACTGTATCCGCCTTGAATCTCGTTATTAACTCAGGAGTACTTGTTGATAAGATGTCGAGTGCGTTTTCACAACCGTTTACTATTCACGTGGGGTCATGAACGAACTTTTTTCTGCGTTTAGCAGAAATTCGCATGAAGTTTTATGTGCACCTCCTGATTTAAACGTGCTTTTTTCGCCAACATATCGAGGGTAAATTGGTGGTAGGGGGAGGGAGAGGGATGATGTCATTACATGAGTGCTCGATATCGGCGTCAGCGATTTCAGGGAAGCTAATGTTGATGCCATCAATGCTGATGTCAGCGAAATTCCTGCCAGAACTCCCACTGCCACTCTACTGCTTTGTACATTCTGCAGATGTTGATCATATCCATCAGTCAAAACCATCATAAGTCGTAGCCACCGCTAACCATATGAGGAATATAATGGAATCATCTGTTGCACACTAACGGTAAAATCGTTTGGCCAATTAATATAATATATGGAAGTAATGTGGTATGCTACTAAATAATGAACTCGAATTTGGAAGGACGAGAACTCAAATTTCCGGCTGACCATCCAGAGATTAACCTAAATCGCATACAGAGGAACATGACTGATTCCTTTCCCGATCCGATCTACTACTCTGTCTCTAGCAATCTCATTTTTGAAACGAGATCTTCTTTCTTTTCTGCCTTTTGCAACGCCATCCCATTTTTCTGTGTTAGGGGAGCATTTTGTAGCTTCATGCAGCTGTGCAAAATACTGAAACTCAGGTACATAACCCTGAGAATACCGTCATATACAGTGCCCAATTAAACAAGTAAATAAAACTTCACAGCCTTGAGCACATCTCTCCCCTATGTTCCAGTATGTAACACTGCAACATTCACTTGTTTATTTTTCCAACGAGACGTTCCTTATGCTCCAATTAATAATACGTGGTGTATTTTCCGACCTCTACGAACAGGTAAAAAACGTCGTCAGAATTTATCGGCTGGCGCGTGTGTTACGAATCCGGTCACGTGGGAGGTAAAGCTGACATTGTAACCCACATTAGCAGCACGTGAGCTGCTTTAACACAGAAACGAAGCCACATCGTCAGTGGAAGGAAACATTACACGGGGAGCGCGCTAGCCAATTACGGTTGGCGATTACCGGAGTGGCCAACATCCGGTCGGAGCACTGGTGTTTCCAGGTCAAGCGGGCGGCGGGCTTTGGCGTAGAGTAGCAGACGGCCCGCTGCGCCGCGCCACCACCTGGAATCGATTATGTCAGCTGGTCGGACAGCCGTTTCATTAGGGATTCCCCGGCGGTCTGAGCACGTGGGGCAATTTCAATATGTGCTGCCGGGTACTGTACCGCGGAAAACATCTGCAGGTACTGCTGTAGGGGGAGGGGTAGCGCAACACACTACAGCCCGTAATGACTAGTTTGCTCTCTTTTCTAGTAGTTCGTTTGCGTATCTATAAACTGAATTTGATTTCGAACAGTTTTTTGCTTGCCTTATAGGCAACGCTTATGGACAGTGACGTATCTAGTGAGTAATGGTTCTCAAAACGTGAAGAAGGATGTGTTTCGGATGACTTTGAAAAACATGATTACCTATAAAAGAAACATAATGTAAGGGTAATCGAATTAAGTAACTAGTACTGTGGCAATAATAATAATAAATGAAGTGTTAAAAGGAGACATGTTTTGCCATTTTGGCAAAAACTGGCGACGGCAGACATGAAGACAGAATAAAATGTAGATTGCTGACAGCAAGAATAGGAGATAAAGAAAAGGAGAAATTCATTAACTTCTAAGGAAATCTAAACTTTTAGTGTAGCTTTTATGGGAGTCAAACGATGACGTTAGAGAGGGGACCAAACAGCGTGGTCAACAGTACCATCGGATTACGGAAGAATGGGGAAAGAAGTCGGCCGTGCCCTTTCAAAGGAGCCATCCTCCCATTTGCATGAAGCCATTTAGGGGAATCACGGAAAACCTAAATCAGGATGGCCGGATACGGGTTTGAAATGTCGTCCTCCCGAATACGAGTCTAGTGTGATATCCACCACACCACCTGGCTCTGTTATTTGTAGATAAATTAATCCGCGATTTTACTGCCGCATAGTGACATTCTAATGGCATAATACTCTCCTGATGATGGTGGCAAGACGTGGCGCGATTTTTTTATTTCCTTTACAAACCAACAGCCATCAGTATAGCTGAAGATCTCTCCGTAATAATGAGGGACTGAGTAGAATGTAGTTTTATAGCGCATCTAGACCAAAAACACATCCAGAAACGTCTGAAAATACTTAATTTAGTAACAGAGTGACGTGTGTGATAAGGGAGAGCAAGGATTGTAGTACGAGACCACACGGCCAAAATTTTTGAATTACTTGAAAACGGTCTAAACCATATGAAACAGACAGATGCAGTCACGTAAACCAAAAAATACTGGTTTCAGAAATTTTTCCAGTCTTCTCTCATCGGACATCACTTTCAAAAATGTTAAGAAATTTTGCCGAACTGTATCGTAGTAATACGTATGGTTTTTAAAGTGTAATTTAATCATATATCTGAGATGACAGAAACAAGATTTTTCAGACGTCCGTAGTGAAGCGCAAACATTGGGAACCATTTGAGAAGATAAAAAATGAAACCAAAGAAAAAAAACATGAGAAACTATTAGAAAATCTGTTTTACTGGGAGATTTATGTCGCTAATTAATGAGCAAAATCATTTATCAGCAGAGAATATGAGGACTTTCAGTTTTCAGACCATTATGAAATTATTATAAAATCCGCTAACTAGTAACAAAACATAACGACAGAAAAATGTTGTATTTGACAAAATAAGTTGCACAGACACATAAAAAATTAAAACCATAAAAAATTATGTGCAGCACCTTACTAGTCAGATAACTTTTCGATAGCGGTATTCAATAATCATTACAAGGTCATGTTGAAGCATATGAACGTCTCTGTTCGAAGCCAATAAATGAGCTGAAACCCTCAAATTTAATGTGATTACTCAAGAGCTTACTCGAAATCATCGTACTGAAGGGTTTTTGAAATAAACTGCACAAAAATAAACAGGGATAAAGTTTCAAAAATACGGTTTACTTAAAAAGAAAAATATGTATATGTTTTTAACCACAGTCGAACTCATCAAAATTATCGTCATCATTAAAATCACTCTTTCTGTCACAATCACTTTCTTGAAAGTCTCCAACTGGAAACAAATGTAGTTAAAATCACTCCCATTTTTATAGAAATCTTATAACGAAATTCAAGTCACCTATACCTTTCTTGGATTGTTCGTCTAAAATAACAATTCTCATTTCTGGTGACAGATTACCGGAAAATCGTAACGTCCCCCGTTATCATATAAACAGAAATCAGTAGCGTTTAGATGTATTAGATTTTTCGTATGAGAGTTGCTCAAATCTGCTAAATATATTTGGTTTTCAGTTGTGTTCAAAACTGCAAGTCCCAGAGTTAGATAAATCCAAATTTAGAGCATTAGAACAATGTTCACTTTTCAGTTCGTATGTTTGTGTAAAACTGTTTGATGTAACCGATTCGACTTCATTACTTTTTCTTCGATGTATAATCTGCACGTGACTTCTTCTAATATGTTCAATACATTCTCGGCGTCAGACGTCTATCTGCCAAAATCTGTGGAAACTTTTTGGTAGTGAGTAGAGCTTTTTAGCATTACCAGTAGCCTTTTTGCCCCTTGCGATAGAATGAGTTACAGTAATCGAAGCCGGCCATAGCATAAACAGCATGTAAAGATGATGCTAGTGGAATCCCACTGCTTCATAGAGAGGGAAAACATCGTTGCAATGGCGGGAATTAGCAACACCAACATCGATTCAAATCTTTACCGAACTTTTTATAAATTCCATATTCCCATGCATTACAGTAGAAAATCGGTGCTGAATATTGAGTACGTACTCAGTCTCGTGAAATAATTTTACAAACTTTATAATCAGTCTCCGTATCTGCCTCTTCGTTGTCTTCACAAGTTAAACCTTCATTAATCGTTTAATGAACAGTAACCTATTCACAAAAATGTCGTGATTAATATGTATAGTTTTGTTCGTAATAATCTGAACCATACCGTGTTGTGACAATTGTTAATTAAAAATTCGACCAGAGATTTCTTAAATTTAAAATTTTACATTTATTTCGCCTAATCTGTAGATCTAACTTGTTGAAAGCGCTAGATGTGGATCTAGGGACAAGAGCGTCAGAAATAAACAACAATTCACAGCTTAAGAGTGTAGAAAGCGCTGTAACGTAGTTTTTGTTTTTGGAAAGAGGTGACGTCGAAAATGTCTGAAAATAAACATTTTTCAAATAAAGTAACAGAATCTAAATACACTTTTAATATCAGATGTGTTGTGATAAAACCATTCGGCTTTTACTTTTATTGTATTTATTTATTTCTTCTTGACGTAGCACAAATGCGCCGACGTGGAGCTGTGACGTTTTTGGACGTTATTGCCCACGTTGTCGGGTTCAGGATAATCTGCTCTACCGATTTTACACAGTTTTGGTCGTAAAGCGATGAGATACGGTTCTCGTCTTGTGTGTCGAACTATTTAACACAATGTCCAAAGTCAGCAGGATGTTATATGCAATACATACGTGTACTTGAAAATAATTGCTCAAGACGAATTACTGAGTTGATGAAAACAATCCTACACTTAACAGTTTTAATTCTATAACTAATGGCTACAGGTCGTGGTTCTAGTGACTATAGTTCGTTGCGTCCCTTGTGGCGGTCATCACTCGATGTGAAACAGAAGATAATGAAGCTAATTCGCTGGACTCGTTTATGGATATGGAAGTGTTACAATCCGTATACAGTTCTCTTTACTTTCACTTGTTGTACTTTCATTGGTGAGTTTCTGTAGGTAAACGCTTAGCATGTATGACACGTAGAGGTCATAGGTTGGATCATCAGCTCCACCAGGGAGTGATTCATGGTGGACAATCTAGAAGATGGTTCCCTCCGCCTCACAAGAGTTATGGAAGAGCTGTTTTAAGGAAAAGAGGCTCCCAGGTCGAATGCTGACGATAGTTTGGTGAGTGTATAAGAGACCCAACACAAATATGGGCACTGACACACTCACTGTGCTGCCGACTGGTGCCTGTGATGTCCACGTACCCCATATACCGTGATTTACTCAACCACGTGCACCAGTTCCACTAACAACAAGAGTATCTCTAAATAATTAGTGCCCACAGAGTTGAGGAAAGGCACATTTTAAAATCAATTTCTTAATTTGCGTTTGTAACCAGCGACAAAGGAGGAGAAAGCTAGCACCACATTTCTCGACCAGAAGCTGAAAGTCGCTTTGACACTCGTCAACGCACAGTATGAGGGCCAGACCATAGCAGTGGTGTCCTTGATTACACCAAGTCAAAGCCTGGTGCTACGTCACTTCTGTGGTCCACACGATCCAAAATGATGTCCTGTCACAAGAGGGCATGACGAGTGGCCGCAAACGCCGTCTGCTCCAGATAAGTGGTACCTTTCATCGTCCTCTGCCAGCAGTGAGAAGTAATTCTCACCAGCATCATCTTGATGTGGATCAATCCGCTTCACTACTGCTGGACGCCGCCTCCGACAGATGCAGTTCTGTAGGCGGGGTCCATTCCTGATTCCCGGCGCGGCGTAACGCGCTCTTTCGCACATTGACGGCGATTCTGCGACATCAGTTGTCCACCTACCTCTATACTGCTGCAGATCTGCACATGTAACTCCTGACTGCAGCTACTTAAGAGATCTCAGAAAAGCGGTGTTGAAGAAACTGAGATTTGATAACTACACGTCGGAGGCCGCTATAAGTACAAAAAGCTAAAAATAGTCTTGTTAACTCTAAAGAATAAACCGGAAAGGGGTTGCTGTTCAAATATCTAAGTTCAAAGGTCCTTTCAAACTTGCATTAGGATTTTTTTAAATTGCTATTAAGCAACATCATCAGCCCACATACGTTCAAATCATTCAAGTTCCTGTATACAGTCCTCGTCATACTCAAACAGCCAGAACTTTACCTATCCAATTCCGAAATCATTTACGAGAGTAACACAGTCAATAAACTGCTATTTACTTTTGCACTCGGCATTCAGTGGTTGTCTTTAAATAAAGTTTTTGCTCGCCATAAATACTCAGTAACAAAATTTGCTTAGTACCGTCACGCTTTTAGTTCAAAGTTTACACACGCGATTTTCTCCAGAACAAAATATCTCTCGACTCTTAAAATTTCACAGATAATTAATGGTAAACACCAGCTACCTTTATCACTGTGCCGAATATCACTTCATTTTACACATAATGCGTTTGAACACTTTCAGCATGACCGGCCCCCTCGAAAGCTAGTCCTCCACTTCCTTCTGTCTCTGCCTCTACAAGCACCTCTATCTCCTGCGTTAGGTGACAAACTCTCTCACTTCTTATTGGCTGTACAGAATTACGGCAAATCAGAAGTGACTTGCAGGGCGCGACTCGCTCCAATATCTAGCAAGAACCAACCACTGCTCTCAGCTCACTGACGTCATTAAATTAAGCAACTCAAAACCCTATTGTTAAACAAATAAAATGAAATAAACTTTAAGCAGTACTTCACGTCTTGAATTTAACCATATAGTCGCGAACGTTCTGGCTGTCTCTTACATATTTAAAGATGCTTGGACATCCGTCATCCACTAGTAGGGGAACCACTGGTGGATTCGTTCCTACTATACAAAGCTGGAACACTTGCAAGTTTCTATAGAGAATTACAAACTGAAAACTTAATATTGGCGAATGTCCCACATACACTCACACAAGTACTCTCTTTCACACTCACCCTAAGATAAAACGTAAATATCTACTAGAAATTCTTAAAGTTTTTACTACAGCAAAATTACGAAAGGTTTTCTAAAATGAGAACTTTCCAAATTTGAATCTAAACACTGAGGGTGTTATCATATCTTTGAAAATAGTCGCAGTTGATGAACTGTATATATATATATATATATATATATATATATATATATATATATATATATATATATATATACTGACTTAGTTTTTTAAGTGTCGGATAATTACGTTTTTTACTGAATTTCCTTTTTTATTGTAGCTTCCAAATTATGACAGTTATTGTCTATTGTCTTCAGATTTTTGACAGATTGTACCTTTGCACAACAGAAAGTTAAATACCAAATATGAAGTTCCTTAAGCTATTTCTAGATCAGTTACTAAATCTTATAGTTCCAGAGAATGTAACTACTCTGTAAGCGCCTCTCCGCTGCTTTCACAAGCTGCAATCACGCCATATGCTCATGAAGCACGTCTGCAGGACAGCTAGCCCGTTGCAGATCTTATAAGATTCTGACCGCTTACACTGGAGCCCACATACATTCATACAAGAAAGCTTTAATAATCAAATTGGCGATATCGTGCCCTAGCTGCGACGCCTCACCGGGCAAGTTGAGCTGATTTATCGAGCTTGGGTCCACCAGGCGTGTGACTTCAGTCGACTCCAGGACAGCTGTGCTCAGGCACCACGTGTACCTAACTTGCGTTGAACGACCGCCTGCTCTGACCTCATAACACAGGCTTCTGTTTGTTGACTTTTGACGCCGTATCCCCCGTCGGAGAGTTATCGGTATGCTGCCACACTCGGGTGCCTCCTGCACCGAGCTGGCCATTGGCTGTTAGTTGCTCATGCATTTGCAACTAAATGTGTGACCAACTTACATTTCCGTTTGCTGCCACAGCGTGCCTTCCACCTGCCCAGGTGCGACGTACGTCTACATTCGCCGATTTGGTCAAGTCCATTCTCCATTACAGCGCAGTAAGAGAACGCCTTCGATTGCTGTGGTAATTAATATGATAAACTTGTTGTTATTCTCTGACTGCTTCTATGACTCCAAGACGGCCGTCTACAACTAGTCCTGGTAAAATTGTGTGTGTAGTGACATCGGCAAGAACGTGTATAAACGTGGACTGCATTGTTCCCGTTCATTGCTGTCCAGTGAATAGTATGTAATAAGTACTTTTTGTCCTCAGGTTAACACATCACAATGCTTCTGTAACACACAGTTACTGCCCACAACATCCAGCGTAACCGTCGTGACTAGTATGAGTGCAATCTTCACAATATTGAAACGATGTGAATGTATGGCCAAACCAGAAGTATACTCTTACATGGAAATTTCACGTGAAGGTAGTAAACTCGAGTGTGGCTACGTATCCCGAAATTGTCCCAGCGCAGTTGGTGGTTAATATCGATGACACGACAAGTATACTCCAGAGTCAGTAATATTTACGTAACAACTTATATATTTATTACAGACAGAGCACATATTTCCTGTGGTCGAATATGATGCAGTCAGCAAAACTGCGACTTTCTGGATAGCGATTTTATAGTAAAACTGTTAACTAGTCCTGTCGCAGTCACATCTCAACGGTCTACTTTATAACCAAAGATTCAGAGTTCAACCATTACAGTGGTGCGGTATTCATATACACTGCGAGCAACGATGTAACTGTACGCAAACCAGGGGTTTACTGAACAGATGTTCCTCCATTGTGTAAAGTCAACGGTCTCTCGAAAAGTCTCAAGCTGTCTTCCTTCTTTTCCTACTGTAACATTACAACCCAATGCCTCACGTATTTTTAGCTACTTAATTTCTCAAGCCTATATCACTTTTGTAAATATATGCATTAGTGAATTTTGTCAGTTATTAGTGTTTACCGGCCACTATGGATAGCAGTTCTAGGCGCTTCAGTCCGGAACCGCGCAGCTTCTACGATCGCAGGTTCGTGTCCTGCCTCGAGCATGGATGTGTGTGATGTCCTGAGGTTAGTTAGGTTTAATTAGTTCTAAGTCTAGGGGACTGATGGCCTCAGATGTTAAATCCCCTAGTGCTTAGAGCCATTTGAACCATTTATTAGTGTTTATGAGAATGTGGAATGTACTGATAGAGTAAAAATGAATTTTTTATGTCATATAATTGTAATAAACAAGCTGGCCATGTCAGGGAAGTTTTTATTACACAAACACAGAGAAGATCGTTCATGTAACAATAATATCGTTGGCGCAAATGCACGCAGTCATAGACGTGAAGGCAGAGATGTAGCTGTGAAGCGTCTGTGGTTTGGAACAGACGTTCCTGTTGGCGCGCATATTCAAAAGTGTTTGCGTCGAAAATGTACTAATATGTGGCCAGGTAAACTGTTAGTGGATGCGCAATTGTGTGGGCACGACACATGGGTGCAAGAAGATTTTGGAAGTACTGAAGAACAATGTGTAGCCCAAATTTATTCAAGTTGATCGCTAATCCAGAAGAGCCCTTTGCTAATTATGGACCTGATAGTAGGCACTACTTCACAGCACAGGCAACGCATCGCAGTGTGAGATCAGCTAGTATTTTGCAGTTGTGTAATAGACGTGGTAGCGTCTTAGCAACTTTTTCGAACTTTATATAGTGTTTAGTCAAAGAAAACACTTGTAGAGAGAAACTACACTAAACCGCATCATTGACCATCAGCAATGTTCTACCCTTTCATCATAAATTCCGAGAAAGTCACAAGCGAAATAAAAAGTCACAAGAAGCCAAATCTAGTAACATTTATACTCATTTTCTATAAAGTACTTTTTACGTTCAAAGGAAGTAGTAACAACAGTAGTTCAGATGGTACTGTACTCCTGCTGCAGACAATCAGCATAAAATAAAAGCGATTTAGTTGAAATTCTTTTTCTATGAAAAAAGTATGTTGGCTTTCTTGTACTCAACTTAGTTTTAGAATTTTATGTTCTAGTTGTAAGTTATATGTATGTCCGTCAACATTAGTGCCCAAAACGGTCGTTGCCATGAATGAAAGTTCTTACTATATTAGCGCCAAAAGCCACGATTTGCAAAGCAATAAGTAAGGAACGATAATGTAGCCTAGCAGTACGAATCATTCCCAATGCTTGGAGGGCAATGAAGGTTGTCTTCATTCCAAAGCCAGGGAAAATTGATCATACCGAAGCCAAGGATATGAGACCAATGAGCCTGTCCTCATTCATTCTCAAAATATTGGAAAAACTGGTTAATGTATACGTTGGGGCGAAGAGACTAGTTAGGGCCCCTCTTCATTCAAACCAACACGCATATTAACCAGGCAAATCATGTGAGACAGCTCTCCACCAAGTCGCTGGGAGGATGGAGAAAGCACTTCACTTCCCAGAAACAGTACTCTGCATCTTCCTCGATATCGAGGGCGGCCTTCAGTAACACGACTTTCGATTCCATGGTAAGGGCAGCAGAGGTGCATGACCTAGCGACCACTATATGTAGGCGGCCCAGGGCAGTGTTTAGTGGAAGGAAGGTAGAGGATACCAAGATGAATGAAAAGATGGAAATGAACACCACTAGAGGCAGCCCACAAGGAGTAGTTCTGTCCCCTTTATTGTGGAATCTAGTGGTGAACGAACTCATTAAGGAACTAAATTCCAGACAATGCTTCTGCCGAGGATACGCGTATGACCTTTCAATAAGAATACTTGGCAAATTTACTGACACAGTTAGAAATATGGCACAAGGAGGATTCAACATTTTGCAAAATTTGTGCATCAAACAGGATCTGAGGGTTAATCCTGAGAAGACTGTTCTGGTGCCATTTACGAAGAGGCATATCCAAGTTGGAATCTGAAGCTGTTCGATGAAACTCTACCTGTGAAGAGGATAGTGAAATATCTAGGGGTAGCCCTAGACGAGAAACTAACGTGGACCCTTCACATTAAGAGCATCTGCTCCAAGGCAAAATGTACTCTAGTGAGTACCAGAAAGGCTTGGGGCAAAAACTGTGGCCTAATCCCCAATGGTATGCACTGGATATACACTACACTGGTTAGACCTAGGATTTCAGAGATTGGCGTGCTTAGCCATAACAGGCGGAATTAGCAGCACACCAACCACTGAAATGGAAGCCATGCTGGACATGCCCTCCACTACACCTTTGGATAAAGATGGAGGCAGCAGCTGGGGCATACAGACTTAAACCTGGCGAAAATTGGGTCTCATTCGGATATGCAGAATCATACACTACCATAGTGAGTGAGGTAAATATAGGAATGGCTGGAGAAATGCCTGCCGACTATATAGTAACACCCATCTGCTTCAATAAGCCTGATAATATAATAATTGGAAGCAGGGAGCAGCGGGAATAAACAGTTTGACGCTGCACGGGGGACATCGTTTGGTTCACTGATGGGTCGAAATCAGACTAAGGGGTTGGGGCAGGGGTGTACGGGGTTCAGCTAGGGCTGGAGGGCATCATCTCTCTAGGAAAACTGGCCTCTTTATTCCAAGCTGAAATTACTGCAATCAGGGCATGTGTGGAGGAGAACATGCGTAGGTGCTACAATGACCATAGCATCTACACATATTCAGATAGCCAAGCAGCCCTGAAATTTGGCAGCTCCTGCAACAAGATCTAAAATTGTTGCAGATTGTCACAGGGCTCTGGGGGAAGCAATAGGGTAAAAGCTAGTGGGGGTCTCTGGTCACTCAGGCATCTGCGGCAGCTACGGTGACAGGTTCTAATCCTGCCTCGGGCATGGATGTGTGTGATGTCCTTAGGTTAGTTGAGTTTAAGTAGTTCTAAGTTCTAGGGGACTGATGACCTCAGATGTTATGTCCCATAATGCTCAGAGCCATTTGAACCATTTTTTTGATCTGTGGCAATAAACAATCCGACAGATTGGCCAGGATGGGGGCAATGACTCCATTAATTGTACCGGAACCGGTTCTGACAATCACCAAGGCTATGAACAAACTACGGAACTGGCTTAAGAAACAGCACATAGAATATTGGACCAAGGTCCATAAACAAAAACATGGTAAGGTAATGATCCCCAACCCATGTTTTAAAAGAAGCTCTTGAATCCTGGGATTGAACAAAAAAGAGATCAAACTCATGACTGGACTGATGACAGGCCATGGGAATTTCAAAAAACACCTACACACAATGTGTATAACGGGAGAAGACCCTAAATGTAGAATCAGTGACGAGGGTGAAGAAACTGCATCACACCTAATCTTCGAATGCATGGCATTGGAGAGCAAAAGATACAGAACCTTCGGGACAACTAGACCTGAAGAAATTGTGTCTAACAAAAAACTGGTAGAAGGACTCCTTACACTATTTAAGGGCATTGGTTGACTAAACTAGATATACAGGGAGTACCTCACAATAAACTCAATTTCGGTGGGGGAAGTGGTGGGTTAAACCTAAGCTGTTTTAGCTTCCCTGTTCAAATCAAATCAAATCAAATAAGAAAACGATAAAGAGGTTTAGTTACGATTAAGCATATTTTCAAACAGACAGCATTATCGTGAATTATGTAACACTGAGTTTCTATAAAGTGTTGCTAGTCAATGTTTACTGTTGGAGCTCATTATGGTAACTAACACCACTGCAATCCAAATTAACGTGTTTGTGTTCATGGGTCAAGTGTCTGCTACTTGTAAGCTGGTAAGTGTACATCATGTCAAGTTGCTGTTTTGTTTTTCCATACGATATTTGTGTGATTTCAAAGTCATTACAATCATTTGCCAGATTTTACTTTTGCTTGTTCTGGAGCCGGCGACTGTGTTAATCTACAATCCCAATTCACTGAAATCAAATTTAGGAATTCAGAATTATGGCTAACTACAGTGAAATTTTGATTCATTGCCCTTTTTCTACGGTTTGATCGTTATATGAAGTAACAAACTCGTGTGATACCGATCAGGTTTAACAACTAACGTTCTGTCGGATTCATTGTCTTGTTCCCACTAACAGCAGAACATTACGTACACGTATCACCGTAGAGATTGGTTAGGTTATGCTACCTTAGGTGAATTACTTCATATGTAAATAATTGCCACACCCATTAGCAACAGTAATATGAGTACAATATTCTCTTGTCTGTCCCTACTATTTGATCTCTGCTTCTCGTTTCCATACAGTTCTGCCTTACCGGCGTACATTAAAAAAATAATACTGGTGATACCAATATAGCTGTCTTATTGAAGAAAGCTAAACTAACGTGTGATGAAACATTGCAAATATATTTCTTCCATTTGTCATCCTGAGTAATCTTGCTTTCCATGCTAGAGAAACCATCTACTTCCTCCACTACTACGGCATTCCAAATTTTGGTGGTAAACGAGTCGTTATTCTCTCCATAATAAATGTGTCTGCCTCGTTTATGCTTAAACAACACTCTTTGCTAAGTATACTGCCCATTACTTTCAACAGCTCTTCCAAGCTTTGTTTATATGTAGTCGAAAGAGCTCTATTGTATTCGAAACGTAGTACTGTCATCTGGTTCCTTAAAACACATTTGTTTATGAGGTATCCGTCGCCGTTCGGTCGGCCACACTTTCAAATACGTGCTCCCCCAGTTACGCCGTCGCGTTTCGTAAGGCCGCCACCGCGGCGCTAGGGCACTGCCACGAACCATTACGTTACTGCCAATGAGATGCAAGTATCTCCTCTCGCAAACTGCACCGATACATGTACTTCAATTCGAATATTAATGCTTTCAGCCCATTTTGTGTGTTTTCCAGTTGAAAAACATTTACAGGCTTTCATAGTAGCCAGGGCTCGACATCTTCTGAATAGACATTGTACTGAAAAGTGACAGATTTATGAATCTGTTGTATGATTACATATTTCTAAAATCAAATCTAATGTTGGCAAATGATACTGTAACCTCAGTAGTAATGTTACATATTACTTTTCCTATATGACATTAGATGTAGAATAAATTAATAACTGATTTCTCTGTTCATGAACAGTACCTGTTCCAAGCTTCAGTGTCCACCAAATAACCGTATAGCTGTCAGAGGAAGTCATAAGAGACTGGCGACGAGGATGGGATGGTGGAACAAGGAGCTCTGGACACCAGAGCAGAATAGTTTTTTTTCTATTGAATTCTATTTTCATGTGAAGATATGTTGTTGTTGTGGTCTTCAGTCAGAGGGTTGATATGTTGTAGCACTTCACGCTCCTACATCCCGTGCAAGCCTCTTCATCTCCGAGTAACTACTGCAACCTACATCCTTCTGAATCTCCTTACTTTATTCATCTCTTGGTCTCACTGTCAGATTTTTACCCACCACGCTTCCGTCCTGTATTAAACTGATGATCCCTTGATGCCTCAGAATGTGTCTTACCAACTGATCCCTCATTCTAGTCATGTTGTGCCCCAAAATTTCTCTTCTTCACAATTCCATTCAGTGTTTCCTCATTAGTTACGTAATCTACCCATCAAGTCTTGTGCATTCTTCTGTAGCAACACATTTCAAAAGGTTCTATTCTCTTCTTGTATAAAGTCTTTATGGTTCATGTTTTACTTCCACAAATGGCTACACTACGTACTAAGACTTTTACAAGGACTTCCTGACATTTAAATTATACTCAATGATAACAAATTTCTCTCCTTCAGAAACGCTTTTCTTACCATTCCCAGTCTACAACTTATATCCTCTCTGCTTCCACCATCATCATTTATTTTGCCTCCCAAATAGTAAAACTCATCTACTACTTTAACTCTCTCTTTTCCTAATCTAATTCCCTCAGCATCACCTGATTCAGTTAAGCTACATCCCGTTATACCCGTTTTGGTTTTGTTGACGTTCATCTAATACCTTCTTTTCAAGACAATGTCCATTCCGTTCAACTGCTCTTCCAAGTACTTTGCTGTTGTCGGCAAACCTCAAAAAAAAAAAAAGTTCAAATGGCTCTGAGCACTATGGGACTTAACATCTGAGGTCATCAGTCCCCTAGAACTTAGAACTACTTAAACCTAACTAACCTAAGCACATCACATACATCCATGCCCGAGGCAGGATTCGAACCTGCGACCGTAGCAGTCTCGCGGTTCCGGACTGAGCGCCTAGAACCGCTCGGCCACCGCGGACGGCGGCCAACCTCAAAGTTTTTGTTTTTTTCTCCCTGGACATTAATTGCTACTCTAAATTTTTCTTTTGCTTCCTTTAGTTCTTGTTCTATACACAAATTTAATAACATCGGTGATAGGCACAACCCTATCTCACTCCCTTCCTAACCACTGCTTACCTTTCGTGCTCCTTGACTCTTGTAACTGTCATCTGGTTTCTGTACAAATTGTAAATAGAGGTAGCCTTTCGCTCGCTGTATTTTACCCCTGCCACCCTCAGAATTTGAAACAGAGTATTTCACGCAAAATTCTCAAAAGCTTTCTCTAAGTCTAAAAATTCTATAAACCGAGGCTTGCCTTTCCTTAACCTATCTTGTGTGAGAAGTCGCAGGGTCAGTATTGCCTCGCGTGCTCCTACATTTCTCCTCAGTCCAAACTAATCTTCCCCAAAGTCAGCTTCTACCAGTTTTTCCACTCTTCTGCAAAGGATTCGTGTTACTATTTTGCAACCGTGACTTATTAAAACGATAGTTTGGTGATTTTCACATCTGTTAACACCTGATTTCTTTGGAATTGGAATTATTATATTCTTTCACCTGTCTCATACATCTTGATCATCTGATGGATGAGTTTTGTTGTGGGTGGCTCTCCCAAGGCTAACTTTAACGAAATTTTATGTTCTACCGTGGCCTTGTTTAGCCTTAGATCTTTCAGTGCTCCGTCAAATTCTTCGAGCAGTGTGATATCTCCCTTCTCCATCTACGTCCTCTTCCATTTCCATAATATTGCCATCAAGTACATCTCCCTTGTATAGACCCTCTATACACCCCTTCCACCTATCTGCTTTCCCTTCTTTGCTTAGGACTGGTTTTCCATATGAGCTTTTGATATTCATACATGTGAGTCTCTTTTCTCCAAATGTCTCTGATTTTCCTGTAGGCAGCACCTATCGTACCTTTAGTGATATATTCTACCACATCCTTACATTTGTCCTCTTGCCATTCCTGCTTAGACGTTTTGCACTTCATGTCGATCACATATTTTAGACGTTTGTATTCCCCTTCACCTGCTTCATTTATTGCATTTTTATATTTTCTCCTTTTATAGATGAAATTCAGTATCTTGTGATACCTACAGATTTCTGCAAGCACTCTGAGGCGTAGCACCGTATACCGATCCTGCCTTGGAGGTGGTTAAGTGGGAAATGTGTCTCAGAGCTTGATGGTGACCGATGGTGACGCGAGACTGGACCCGCACGTAGTTTATGTATCAGCCAATAGAGGACAGTATTGGATAGGAGACTGTGAATCATTTTCGATTGTGCCCACTACAGTGCACTAAAGTAATAGAATGTTTTCCATAATATGTTATAGTATTTTCATAAAGTATTATTATATCTTTTTGTGTATGTAAAATGTTATAAATGTGTTTTGGCAGTATGAATGACGCTTGAGTGTGGTTTAAGGTTAATATGAAGATAATTGTTTGACGACTTATGTAGTGGGATTTAGTGTGGGAAAATTTCGAAGAAGTACGGATGTGGACACAGGGGATTTTTGTAGAATAGATTTGTAAAGCAAGTTTATGGTAAAGGGAAAGTTAATTCAGGTATAAATAACAATAGTAAATAACTTTATGCTTATCAGATAATTACGTCGGTAAAAAGTGCAGTCGTTAGGTTTACTATTTTGCGATTGGTTATTGATCAAAAGTGTGGACTGACGCGGGAGAATGTCGTTTCGCTATTGGCTGTTGAGTAAACTGACCAATGGTAGAGCAATATTCTTCGTGTGCCTTTCTCTGCTGGTGGCGAAGACTTAGAGTATTCTAGAGATGAGTCGGAGCCTAGGCATGAAACAGTTCGAACGTGTGTAGCAGTAATTCCGATGGAAATGATAAGTTGCCGGATCTAGCAGTGTTTCATACATCAAAAGTGTTGTAAAGTGACGGTATAATTATTGCGATGGTGTGTAGAAATTTCGGAATTTTTAAGTGAATTTTGTGGCGAGAAAAGATATAAATTCCACGTGGCGTATTGAGCAGGTCGGTGGCTAAACACTGTGACAGCATTAGGTACCGACAGACTTAATATTTGGCTAGCATTCTCAATCAAAAACAGTCCGTATTTTTGTAGCTATTACGTTTCCGGCAAATGCAACACCATAAACTTGCTAACGTGAGTAAAAGGGATTGAGAGTGACTTTGTTAAGACTAGCACGGGCTTGGCAGTGAAATTTGTTCACCTAAGTTTCAGAATATATTAATTGAGGACAAAATATCCAACCTTTCATTGCGTGTGAAAACTTTCTCCCGAAACGTAAAGTAGTGACTTAAATTGCAACCTGGTTCACGTCGAAGTACAGTAGGTTTCACTCGGCTTCCCTACTGATGATCTGCTGAGACAATATTCAGAGGTAGCTGCAGGTTCGTGGTAATGGCACGGAAGGAACCGCGCCGCCGCACCTCTTCTCTTTACCTTCTTCATCCTCTGCTGTCTTCACTGTTTCATCTTTCAAAGCTGCTCAGTCTTCTTCCACTACAACCCTTTTCCCTATTTTTGTCAGTCGTTCCCTAATGCTCCCTCTACATAAGCTGAAATATTGAAGTTGAGATATTTTAGGAACCATTGCAAAAGCGGAGAGAGCAACATCTAAGGACCAAGCAGCTTCCAACGTCTCTTCTTCAGTTTCAGAAAAAAGGCCTAATTTCTGACGGCAGTTCCTTGCTCGTACAATCGCATGCAGTCCAGCAGCAAAAGGTGCCAGCGCGAAAAGCTAAAGAAGGAGTTCACCTGCAGACTCCGCCCTTCCGGCAGTTCGATGAGACGAAGGAGGCATGGAAGGAATACGTAACATAGCAACACCAACAAACTGACGCCTCAAAAATCGCAGGTGAAATATGTCGTGCATTTTCCTTCTCATTCATAGGAGCGTGCATCTACGCCTCGTAGTGAAATTTTACCGAGCGAGGTGGCGCAGTGGTTAGCACAATGGACTCGCATTCGGGAGGACGACGGTTCAATCCCGTCTCCAGCCATCCTGATTTAGGTTTTCCGTGATTCCCGTAAATCGTTTCAGGCAAATGCCGGGATGATTCCTTTGAAGGGGCACGGCCGATTTCCTTCCCTATCCTTCCCTAACCCTAGCTTGTGCTCCGTCTCTATTGACCTCGTTGTCGACGGGACGTTAAAAAACACTAACCTATCCTAGTGAAAATTTTTCCTCCTCAGTGAGCCCCAAACCCAGCCTTACGAGGTAATATTTGCTAGATCAGGCATTTTTTTCTGTATGCAACGTTGTAGTGATCAGTCTATAAACAGTGGAATATGGAATTGCAGGGAAAGACTAGAAACTGAAAATTGAAATGTGTCTCTGGCGAAACTTACAAGAAGGAAATGGTTCATCATGTTGTTATTCAGAATCTACCAGATCAGTGATTAAGGGCCGAAATTTTGAACCATCGCAACCCTTAGCTTCAGTGGAGTGTTTAAAGTTATCGATGCACGCGAAGTTCAAGATTTAGCCGAGTAATATTTCTGTCCCCCAGTTATCGCTTCATTTGAAGCAAACGACCTACGTCCCGCCCACAGCCCCGGCTCCCACTCTCATAAGTCAGCACCGCGTTAACGCGGCCTGACATACAACTGCATACAGCATTTGCCGCGCAGACAGAATGCTAATTACACTGGCCCAGCACAAAGCGAAGTCATGTGCGAAACGCTGTGTCATCCATGATCGGAAGAACTGCTTGATTAGGCAAGCTGAATGCAAATTTTGTCATCACATGAGATATACGAGGTATGTCCACAAAGTAAGTTCCGTTTGATTATACAGGGTGATTCAAAAAGAATACCACAACTTTAAAAATGTGTATTTAATGAAAGAAACATAATATAGCCTTCTGTTATACATCATTACAAAGAGTATTTAAAAAGGTTTTTTTTCACTCAAAAACAAGTTCAGAGATGTTCAATGTGGCCCCCTCCAGACACACGAGCAATATCAACCCGATACTCCAACTCGTTCCACACTCTCTGTAGCATATCAGGCGTAACAGTTTGGATAGCTGCTGTTATTTCTCGTTTCAAATCATCAATGGTGGCTGGGAGAGGTGGCCGAAACACCATATCCTTAACATACCCCCATAAGAAAAAATCGCAGGGGGTAAGATCAGGGCTTCTTGGAGGCCAGTGATGACGTGCTCTGTCACGGGCTGCCTGGCGGCCGATCCATCGCCTCGGGTAGTTGACGTTCAGGTAGTTACGGACAGATAAGTGCCAATGTGGTGGCGCTCCATCCTGCTGAAGTATGAATTGTTGTGCTTCCCGTTTCGAGCTGAGGGAACAGCCAATTCTCTAACGTCTCCAGATACTGTAGTCCAGTTACAGTAGCACCTTCGAAGAAAAAGGGACCAAAAACTTTATTGGCTGAAATGGCGAACAAATGTATAACTAAATGAAACTTTGTAGCTCCCTTAATTCGCCGACAGATAGTGCTTAGCTCTGCCTTTTGTCGTTGCAGAGTTTTAAATTCCTAAAGTTGTGGTATTCTTTTTGAATCATCCTGTATAAAACAAACGTGTACAGATACAGACAAAATATTTATTGTACAAAAATCTACAACTGTTAAACTAATTTTCTACATAGCTTCCTAAATTTTATAGACACTTGTGATACCGTGCCACAAGTTTTTGTATGCCTTCTTCATAGAAGGTTGCCGCCTGTGTACTTAACCATGTGGTAACATGTTCTTTCAGCTCGTCATCTGCGTTGAAGTGTAGACCACCAGGGACAGATTTGAGGTGTAAGAAGAGATGAAAGTCGCTAGGAGCGAGGTCCAGGATGTACGGAGGATGATCAAACGCGTCCTAGTGAAATTGACAAGAGTTGTTTGGTCATATTCGCCGTGTGAGGTCGAGCATTATCGTGGAAAAATACATACCTTTTGACAGTAATCCTCGACGCTTGTCCTGTATTGCACGGCGCAATTTCTTAATGGTCTCGCAGTAATCATGTGCATTGATTTTTTGGCCTCGTGGTAAGAAATCAATCAGCAAAATGCCTTTTCTGTCCCATAAAACGGTGCACATGACTTTTCGAGGTGTCAAGATTTGCTTCGGCTTCGTTGGAGATGAAGTGTGTCTCCATTCCATTAATTGCTGTTTTGTTTCAGGGGTGTCGTACGATACCCAAGTTTCATCCCCCATGACTATCCGTGAAAGAGACCCATCGCATTCTGCATTGCAGCGTGTCCAAAACTGAAGTCCACTGCCCATTCTTTGTTTTTCGTGTTGTTCAGTAGGAATTTTGGGTACCCAACGTGAGCAAAGTTTTCGAAATATCAGTTTCTCCGTAGCAATTTCATGAATTAGTGATCGTGAGATTTCCTGAACTTCCATAGCAAGGGCACTAAGTGTAAACTTACAGTTGTGCTTAATCTTCTCTACATCTGTGTAAACCAGTTCATCAGTAACCGCAGACGGGCGTCCACTTCGCTCTTCATCGTGCACTTGGTCACGTCCTTCGTGTAACAGTCTGACCCATCTTCTAAACATTGAATCACTCATATCTATTTGTCCATAAACCTCTCAGATTTGCCTATGAATTTCCTTTGGTTTAACTTTCTTTGCATTTAGAAAACGAATCACAGATCTGATTTCACACGTGGCGGCATTTTCAATTACAGCTGACGTTATAAAGAAGGACTACAAAGCACACGTTGGCAGCAGCGATCTGAATATGGAGTACATGTCTTCTCCTTGAGTCAGAGTAACTGCCGCGTATACTCGGAACTGCGATCGTAGCGCTGAAGTGGACAGAAATAGAAACTGTACTTAGTTTGTGGACGACCCTCACAGAAAACCGATATGCCTGCAGTAAACTAGGAAGCCCTCCTCTCTTTCACGTAGAAATAATGAAAAGCAAGAACGGATGGAAATCAAAATCACTTCATGTTCAGATCCTGCGCGTCCTCCCGCTCAAAATTCAGATATTTGGAGACGCAGAAAATGCACACACAATAATTTAATGTGATTACCACACACTGCAAAAAGGCTTTCCCACTTTCGAAATTCATAAAAGCGCTCTAGTGAGCAGGTGGAAACAGACAACAGTTTTCACAACACGGAATGGACAGTTGTATTCAGACAACACACTGCAAACTGTGGATTACGTTGCAAATTTGTAACCAGTCAGTGCATTTTCAGTTAACCAGAGCTTTTGTCACGCTTTTAAAAACTTCGTCAACCACCTATGCAGACTCAAGTCTACATCTCATCGCCTATAGTGGTGATAGAATTTCAGTACTTTGAACATGACGCTTACCTGCAGAATAAAAAATTAAAAAAAAATAAAAACTAAGGAAGTTCCTTTCACTGTAGTCCGCTTACTCACGAGCCAAAATATTTTCGGCATGCTTGCGTTTGATTCCTTCAGATTAGATGTACAGCACAATATGAGTGCGATTGACACAAAAGTTCCCCATGCTGCCGTTCAACAACTCTTTGGCAGGTATCAATATTTGTTCGACGGTACTCTGGTATGTGTAGAATATTTTCACACTCACATTACGCGGAAAGTTAATGCGCAGCCCAAATTTTGTCGCGTATGGTCTGTGCCACATGCATTACGCGACTACATGGCTCCAGGAATTCAGAGACTTGAAACCGTTGGTGCATTAAAACCTACTGCAGCAAGTCCGTAAGCATCACCTTTAGTCGTCATTCGTAAGCCGAATGGAAATATTCGCCTTTATGCGGATTTCAAGCTCACGGTAAATTGATAGACAGTCATTGATTCCTATTCGCTCCCTGAAATTTTGCATTGCCTGGTGAGGGACAGCTCTTCTCAAAAACTGATTTTGCAGAAGCCTATTTTCATATACCATTTGACGAAGACAGAAAAACAATTTTTGTTGTGAGTACTCATGTAGGCTTGTGTGAAATTCAACACCTACCTTTCTTAAGTGCTTCCCTGCCTTTGCTGCCTCAACAGTTTCTCGAACAGGTAACGTCCAAATAGCCTTCTTGCTTCAATTATCTTGACAATATAATCGTCTCTGGACGAACACCAGGATAACATTTTAAGGCTCTAGACTGTCTTTTTCAAGTTTTAACTGAGGTGGGCTTCAAGTCTAACTCACAGGAATATTCGATTTTCAACGCAACGACTGAATATTTAGGACATATCATCGACGCCAATGATGCTCACCCTTCGACGGAACATTTTTAAGCAATACAGCAATTGCCATCCTCTAAGAATTTACGTTAACGGCAAGCTATACTTTGCCAATTGACTTACTACACGAAGTTCAATCCTAATGTGGTGCTAATTGCCGCGCCTTTGAACTGTTTCAGACTTAAAAATGTTCTTTCCATTGGACAAAAGACTGTGTCCAAGCTTATCAAAAATTGAAAAGTGCATTGTTTCGTCACTCTCACCTATCCACTACGATCCACCCAAATCCCTTGCGCTTGCAGTCGATAGCTCGTCCCATTGCATCAGAGCTGTTTTATCCCACAACATTGATAAAACAGAACGCCCCATGGCAGTTGCTTCCAAAACTTCTAACAGGCTTCAGATTGATTGCAGTCAGCTGGAGAATGAAGCCCTGGCTACAATACATTGAATCATCAAATTTCAGCTTTAATTGTATCGCAGAAAATGTTTTCTTGTCACATAGCATAAGCATTTAACTGCACTGTTTCATCCGTTGAAACAAGTTCCCAACAAACTTCAATGTTGGACGCTATTACTGTCAAATTACCAGTATAAAATTCTCTATTGCTCTTCGCCTCAATACACAAACACCTACGCGTTTTCTCGTTTACCTGTCGGAATAGATGCACAATTTGACTCATTGGAAGCTTTTTGTTCACATATTGAGTCTTTTGATTTGCAGTTACTGAAATCTTTTCCTATTGATGCATGGCAGATTGCACAAGACACGGAGTGTGACCAATCACTGTGATAGCTAAAAACTTATATTCGCAAAAGTTGGCCGCGCTCTCAGGAATGTATTCCAGATCTCTTAGTTCGAGTATACTTTGTCCACCGTAACAGTTTATCTCTTTTGAATGATATCATTCTTCTTCACACGTCTAACGAACAGAAAGTTGTGTTAATCACTGCCTCGTTGCAACATTAGGTGTTAATTCTTCTGCATGGAAGTCATTAGTTTGCACTAAGCAGCTGGCACACTAAAATTCTACGTGGCCTGCTGTGGATAAACAAAATAGAACCTTTGACGGCACAGTGTCGCCCTTGCGGAGACAACCAGGCCGCACCATGTCACGCATTCTTCTTCTGGCCACATTCTAATACTCCATGGCAACGCCTCTTTATAGACTTTTCTGAGCCCTTTTGGCAAGCACGTAGTTTCATTATCGTTGATGCCTACAGCAAGTATCCCTTTGTTATCCAGTGCATTCGACGAATGCCACCAGCACAACTAAAGTCCTCGTTTCTGTACTTTCTCTGGAAGGATTGTCAAAAAACCGTTGTTTCTGACAAAGAACGTCCTTTTTCTTCCAAGGAAGTTTCACAGTTTTGCAAACACAATGGAATACAGCATGACAGAACAACACCATTCGCGCCACGTTTCGTTTGAACGTTCAAGACGCAAATGTCAAAACGTCGAGGTTCACATTCAAGTTCAGATGCCTTACTGATGTTTCCGAGTTTATAGCGTACTTTGCCTGCTCCTGACATTTCACTTGCAGAACTTACGTGGAAGACGCCATCTGTCCTCGCTGCATTTTTTCGTCATTACCGCTCTGCTCCAGCTTGACACTTCACCACGAAGTTTCACCCGAGCATCAGAGTTCAGCATCGAGTGTATAAAAAGCCACGCTTCTGAGAATCCGGCCTTGTTCTCAGATCAGATGGCAGAGTGCAGAACACTACTCGCGGTAGCGCAAGCAAGCTTCGCAGCTACCAAACTTAGGTACGGTTCAATGGATTCAGTGACTCTGCCGTAGACCAAACTGAGTCAGATTTCTTCACTGTACGACCTCTGGTAGCTGTGAGGCAGCCACGTCCATCCTCATCAACGCAGCCTCCTACGCAGTTTAACTAGGAGGTGCCTCCAACCGCGGCCGTCTCACCGATATAAGTCTCTGGCTCACCAACTGCGACTCTGTCGCCGCCAGCTCAGGTCGCCTCTAGCTGTCTGCGACGCCGTCACCGTCGGCTAGTCGCCGACTTCCTCTGCAGCGCCTTCCATACTCCTACCTGTGCCGTCCGATGCGTCCGGGGCAGTTTCTCTGGGGCTCGCAAGACCAAATGTCGGGACACGGGTTGGTGTATTGCGCCCCCACCCAAGGAACCAGCCTCATGACTATCCACGGCACGGGCCTCCCCAAGTACCTTCCAACACCTGCGGGGAGGGGTGAGGTATGGGACGCTATTCGTTCGTCACACTTTCAAATAAGCACCCCGCCATTTACACCGCCGCGTTTCTTGCAGCCGCCACCGCGGCACGAGGACGCTGACACGAACCACTGTGCGGGTGCGAATGAGATTCAACTATCTCCTCTCGGGAGCTCCAACGGGGGGTGTATGACTACGAACTTTCATGCATTGAGCCCATTTTGTGTATTTGCCAGTTGAATAACATTTACAGACTTTCAGAGTGACCTGGGCTCGACATCTTGTGAACAGGAATTTTTTTGAAGACTGACGGATTTATAAATCTTTCGTATCTGATCATAATTCTACAGTCAAATCTAGTCCTAGCAACTGATGCTGGACCTTCTGCAACAAAGTCATGTATTATTTTCATTACTTGATAGCAGCCACTAAAGAAGCACACAGCGTCCTAAGAAATTCATAACAGTTGACTTCATACACTTCAGTTTCTACATACTAGATGAATAAAACTGGTGATACACTGCAACCTTAGTATACAATGTCTGTAACATCCACATTCAGATCTGATCTCTGTCGGCATCCACAGTTACACTAAGGTGACAAGTATCGTGGGATATCTTCCAATATCGTGTGGGAACTCCGTTTGCCCGAGGTAGTGCAGCAATTCGACGTTGCATGGACTCAACAAATCGTTAGAAGTCCCACGCGCAAATATTGAGCCATGCTGACTATATGAGCGTCCATAACTACGAAAGTGTATTCTCTGCATAATTCTGTGCACGAACTGGATTCTCGGGTACGTCCCATAAATGTTCGATGGCATTTATGTCGGGCGATGTGGTTGGCTAGATCATTCCTCCAACTGCCCAGGATGTGCTTCAAACCCATCGGCAACAGTTGTGGCTCCTGATATGTTTGAGAACATTAAGTCATAAACGGCTGCAAATGGTCTTCAAGTAACTGACCATAACGATTTCCAGCTAATAATCGGTTCAGTAGGACCAGAGGGCCCAGTCCATTCCACGTAAGCAAAGCCCACACCACTGAGTAGCCACCATCAGTTTGCGTAGTGCCTTGTTGACAACTTTGCTCCACGGCTTCGTCAGGTCAGTGTCACACTCAAACAATACCATCAGTTCTTACCAACTTAATCAGGACTCGTCTGACCAGGAATCGGTTTTCCAGTCGTCTAGCGTCCAACCGTTATGTTCACGAGACCAGGAGAGACGGTGCAGGCAACGCAGTGTTGTTAGCTAAGGCAATCGCGTTGGTCGTCTGTTGCCATAGCTTATTGACGCCAAATTTCGCCGCACTGTCGTAAAGGACACGTTCGTTTTATTCCCACATTGATGTCCGCAGTTATTTCATACAGAGTTTCTAGCCTGTTAGCAAAGCAAACGCAGCCGCTCTCCGTAGTTACGTGAAGACTGTCGGCCATTGCGTTTCTCTTACTGAGAGGTAATATCTGAAGTTTGGTATTCTCGGCATATTCTTGACATTGTGGATCTGGGAATGCTTAATTTCCCAACGATTTTCGAAATGGAATGTCCCAGTTTCCAACTACAGCTACCATTTCACATTCAAAGTCTATTAATCTACATCTGTATCTACGTAGTTATTGCGTAAGCCACAGTACGGTGAGTGGCGGCGTGTACCCTGTACCACTACTTGCCATTTCCTTTCCTGTTCCACTCGCAAATACAGAAAGGAAAATCTTGTATCCCGCCTGGAAGGCGGCGGGTGGGTAGGAGCAGGAAAAGGTAATACACGTCGGTACTGCAAATACAGTTAAAGCTCCTTTACTAGTGTATAAACATATGCAAACATATTACATAACTTTAGGTGATGAACACGTAGGTGCGACGTCTTGGTCCCACCGTAACTGATGCAAAGTCCCAATAGCAAACTAAGCTGAAGCGATGTTTCCTGGCTGTCTGCACATGATGAAATGGGCAGAATCTGCAGCGGAACTCGTAGATCTCAACAGAGCCTGCTAGAGGGCGCTGTCGTCGGTGTCGGTCGTAGTGCCAACTTTAGAACTTGTATTTACGCCGTGACATCGTAGCTATCGATACCACAGAAAAGACAACTTTCTATTTGCCCTCGTATGAGCCCTCATTTCTCTTGTATTATGTTCGTGGTCATTACGTGCAATGTAAGTTTGTGGAATTAGAATCGTTTGGCTTCATATGCCGGTTCTCTGATTTTTGGCTGTAGTGTTTCTCGGAAAGAACGTCGCCATTTCTCCTGCTATTCCCATCTGAATTTCCAAAGCATCTCCGTAACATTTACATGTTGTTCGAACCTGTTACGGATTTCAAACACTTGAGCAATACTCAAGAATAGGTCGCATGAATGTTCTACACTCGGTCTCCTGTACAGGTTAACTATTCTATCCTAAAGTTTTCCAATAAATCTAAGCCAACCATTCGCCTTCCCTACCACAGTTTTCAGATGCTCGTTCCATTTGATATCGCCTTGCAACGTTACGTCTAGATACTTAAACGACTTGACTGGGTCAAGCAGGACACTAGTACTACTGTATCCTATTGTAGGTTTGTTCTTCCTGCTCATCCGCATTAACCTACATTTTTCCATATTTAGAGCTAGCTGCCATTCGTCGTAAAAACTACAATTTTTTTCCTATGTCATCTTGAAACTTCCTACAGTCACTGAACTTTGACACCTTACCGTACAGCACAGCATCATCAGCAATCAAAAACCTTTTTCCAAAGCTGTTTCACAGAGGAAGACCGCACTGCAGTTCCTTCTCTAAATCCTCGCACAAACGAAAAAATGGCTGACATCGAAATAAGTGTCCAAGGAATAGAAAAGCAACTGGAATCACTCAATAGAGGAAAGTCCACTGGACCTGACGGGATACCAATTCGATTCTACACAGAGTACGCGAAAGAACTTGCCCCCCTTCTAACAGCCGTGTACCGCAAGTCTCTAGAGGAACGGAGGGTTCCAAATGATTGGAAAAGAGCACAGATAGTCCCAGTCTTCAAGAAGGGTCGTCGAGCAGATGCGCAAAACTATAGACCTATATCTCTTACGTCGATCTCTTGTAGAATTTTAGAACATGTTTTTTGCTCGCGTATCATGTCATTTCTGGAAACCCAGAATCTACTATGTAGGAATCAACATGGATTCCGGAAACAGCGATCGTGTGAGACCCAACTCGCATTATTTGTTCATGAGACCCAGAAAATATTAGATACAGGCTCCCAGGTAGATGCTATTTTTCTTGACTTCCGGAAGGCGTTCGATACAGTTCTGCACTGTCGCCTGATAAACAAAGTAAGAGCCTACGGAATATCAGACCAGCTGTGTGGCTGGATTGAAGAGTTTTTAGCAAACAGAACACAGCATGTTGTTATCAATGGAGAGACGTCTACAGACGTTAAAGTAACCTCTGGCGTGCAACAGGGGAGTGTTATGGGACCATTGCTTTTCACAATATATATAAATGACTTAGTAGATAGCGTCGGAAGTTCCATGCGGCTTTTCGCGGATGATGCTGTAGTATACAGAGAAGTTGCTGCATTAGAAAATTGTAGCGAAATACAGGAAGATCTGCAGCGGATAGGCACTTGGTGCAGGGAGTGGCAACTGACCCTTAACATAGACAAATGTAATGTATTGCGAATACATAGAAAGAAGGATCCTTTATTGTATGATTATATGATAGCGGAACAAACACTGGTAGCAGTTACTTCTGTAAAATATCTGGGAGTATACGTACGGAACGATTTGAAGTGGAATGATCATATAAAACTAATTGTTGGTAAGGCGGGTACCAGGTTGAGATTCATTGGGAGAGTGCTTAGAAAATGTAGTCCATCAACAAAGGAGGTGGCTTACAAAACACTCGTTCGACCTATACTTGAGTATTGCTCATCAGTGTGGGATCCGTACCAGGTCGGGTTGACGGAGGAGATAGAGAAGATCCAAAGAAGAGCGGCGCGTTTCGTCACTGGGTTATTTGGTAACCGTGATAGCGTTACGGAGATGTTTAATAGACTCAAGTGGCAGACTCTGCAAGAGAGGCGCTCTGCATCGCGGTGTAGCTTGCTCGCCAGGTTTCGAGAGGGTGCGTTTCTGGATGAGGTATCGAATATATTGCTTCCCCCTACTTATACTTCCCGAGGAGATCACGAATGTAAAATTAGAGAGATTAGAGCGCGCACGGAGGCTTTCAGACAGTCGTTCTTCCCGCGAACCATACGCGACTGGAACAGGAAAGGGAGGTAATGACAGTGGCACGTAAAGTGCCCTCCGCCACACACCGTTGGGTGGCTTGCGGAGTATCAATGTAGATGTAGATGTAGAATTAGAGTGCACCAGTGCACCAGTGAAATTTTCTGCCTAGTGGCTGTTAGTGTTTCGGTTACCTGCCCTGGCCACTAACGTAATTTCAGGCAGCATCCTTTCCTCACATTTTGTCGATGTCCAACATGGTGTGTAGTTTTGACAGCTAATACATACATCGATGTGGATTATCACGTTTGTAACCTTTTGCGTTTGAGTTCTCATGTACTGATTGATAGCAACCAAGTCGTTGTGTCGGTCAGTCAGTGGCTGTCCCCAGGTTGGGTTCGGACGGATCAAGTGTAGTATGGCTCACCACCTTACCTAAGTGAACGAGGGCAGACCGACCTCGCTGGAGGCTTCTGAGTGCCATTGTCCTTATTGCCTTTCCCACCGGTGTTTAATTATATTTTCAGCTATTTAAAATTTTAGGCGTATGGTTATATCTTTTTAAACAATTTTGGAAAATTAATTGTGGGCTTTCAGCCTTCCAACCTTATTATTAAATTTATCTTTCAACCTTAAACATTGCGGCCTTCTGCCTTTAAAAGATCATGGTAATGTATTTTAAAATTTTGAAATATAATTGTGGCCTTCAGCCATTTGTATTGAACCTTGCATATGTTTGTTCCATCTACTTTGCCTTGAGGCTTTCCACCTAGCTGTGATATATGTTTCTTAAATTCTTTCATTCGCTATTTTAACTGCATTTTTATCTTGTTGATTTTTAAGATTTCTTGTTTGCAGGCCTTTTAGCCATGAAAGAGTTGCATTTGGTAAAGGTTCGGCTATGTGCCGCTTTGATTGTAAATGTGTTATTACATTACAATTAGAAGGTGAAACTGACCCCCAAACTTATTTGGCCGTTTCCCCAATCCTAATTAGCTATTCTGCCCAGCTGGTTTGGCAGGCTTCTCACTGGTAGCAGAGAATGGTAATGCTTGTGCTTACCAACCTAGTTGCAGTCAGTTTCGCTCTTGTTTCGATTGTATCTGTGGCATCGTATTGTCAGGCTTGTTATTGTTTTAGGTGTTAAGATAATGGCACTCAAATAGTGTATGGGGATTGCCCTGCTGAGAAGAGCCGGCCGGTGTGGCCATGCGGTTCTAGGCACTTCAGTCCGGAACCGTGCGACCGCTACGGTCGCAGGTTCGAATCCTGCCTCGGCCATGGGTGTTTGTGATGTCCTTAGGTTAGTTAGGTTTAAGTAGTTCTAAGTTCTAGGGGACTGACCTCAGATGTTAAGTCCCATAGTGCTCAGAGCCATTTGAACCATTTTTTTGCTGAGAAGAGACCATCTCGTTTATGAGATGGCCGTAAGGTATCAACCGACTGAGGGCAGTGCTCCAGAAATGGTAGCACGTTCGCCCTTCCATGATGCAGCCGGTTGACGCCACGTCGACGGTGGTCGGAGAGACAGGAGCGGAAATTCGGTTTCATTTAAGGCTATTGAAGGCTTTAAAGACAATATTTGTCTTCTAGAGGGAACACAACCTGGTGACAGTCAGCTGGATTGAGTGAGGGCACGGACAATCCGTTAAGTTCAGACATTACCTTGGGTTAGAATAATTCCTTCAACTTTGGTCATCTTGTGAGTCTTAGCTTGGTGCCTTCTACTGTGTAGGGATGTCGGGTTGCCTGGGGGATGTTTCCTCTGCATTGTTAAAGTCCGAGTGGGTATCTTGATATTTTCGTTGCTGGCTTCGCAATGGCTGTCATTGGGTCGTCAAGTTGCACTTAGGTTGGTCTCTTCCTGGGGCAGGGATGTTGGGTAGCCAGTGGGCGTTTTCCTCTGCAGGGGTGGGTCCGTCCGAGTGCTTCGCTTGCAGCCTTTCTTGGCCACTGCCTTGCGCATTTTTAGAAGCTGCTAGTTAGTTTATTTAGGCATATCACCCCCGGGTTGTAGTTTGAGGGGTGAGGTTGAGCCATGCATGGCTCGTGTTCCCGCCATAATGTATTTCACACCCTGTTTTTAACGTACTTCCACCTCACTACGTTAATTTAAATTACTACTGAGTTTCTCCTTTGCTTCACTGTGAATGGCGTTAGCAGTGCTTGTCTATATATCCCCTCTCGTAGTATCTCTGGTCGTCTACTATTACTTCCCATTCGGTGTTTGTTGTGCGGGAGATCGGGTAACGAGTTCGGGATGCCAGTCAGTTGAAACGTGTCTCAAGTGCAGTGCGGACCTGCTAGTTGCGAAGTTGCAAGGCGGCACTAGTGGAGTCGGGTTGGAGCAGCTGTGAGGTCTGAATCGACATGGCTCCCCCGACAACTGGTTACAACTACCCAAGCAACATCCATTCATGTTGTGGTTATTCGTTTAAGTGATTCGCTGTTGAGGAGGTTTTCGTGTGCGAAACACTGAGTGTTTCTATTGCTGCAATTTAGCCGCCATGCAGTGCCATTAACTATTTTGGTAGACTACAAGTCGAGTGCACCAGCGGAATTTTCTGCCTTTTGACCGTTAGTGTTTTGGTTACTTGCCCTGGCCACTGACGAAATCAGGCAATGATCTTTTTGGACGAAGTTAACTATTATACCATATTTGAAATTCAAGCGTACCAAGCCAATTGTGTGCCTTGTGGCCGTTAGTGTTCCGGTTACCTGCCCTGGCCACTAAAGTAACTTCAGGCAGCGTCCTTTCCTCACCTATTGTCGCTGTCCAACATCGTGTGTAATTTTGACAGTTAATACATACATTATTGTGGATTATCACGTTCATAGCCTTTTGTGTTTCAGTTCTCATGTGCTGATTCATGACATACAAGTCGTTGTGCCGGTCGATCCGTGGCTGTCCTCAGGTTGGCCGGCCGGAGTGGCCGAGTGGTTCTAGGCGCTACAGTCTGTAACCGCGTGACCGCTATGGTTGCAGGTTTAAATCCTGCCTCGGGCATGGATGTGCGTGACGTCCTTAGATTAGTTAGCTTTAAGTAGTTCTAAGTTATAGTTGACTGATGACCTTCGAAGTTAAGTCCCATAGTGCTAAGAACCGTTTGAACCAATTTTCGTCCTCGGGTTGGGTTTCGACGGATCAATTGTAGTTGGGCGTACCTCCTGACTTACCTAAGTGAACGAGTGCAGACCGTCCACCCTGGAGGCTTCTGAGTGCTGTTGTCCTTATTGTTTTTCTCACAGTTGTTTTATTATCTGTTTTCAGCTTTTTAAAATTTTGGGCTTATGGTTATATTTTTTTAAAAAATTTGGGAATTTAACTGTGGGCTTTCAGCCTGCCAACCTTATTCTTAAAATCGTCTTTCAAGCTTAAACATTGCGTCCTTCTGCCTTTAAAGATTATGGTAATATATTTTAAGATTTTGAGATATAATTGTGGCCCTCAGCCATTTGGATTGCACCTTGCATATGTTTGTTCTATCTACTTTGCCTTGAGGCTTTCCACCTAGCTTTGATATATGTTTCTTTATTTATTTCATTTGATATTTTAACTGCATTTTAATCTTGTTGATTTTTAAGATTTCTTGTTTGGAGGCCTTCAGCCGTGAAAGAGTTTCATTTCGTAAAGGTTCGGCTATGTGCTGCTTTGGTTGCAAATGTGTTATTATATTACAATAAATCACAATGAGAAGGTGAAACTGACTCCCAACCTTATTTGGCCCTTTCCCCAATCGTATTTACGTATTCTGCCCAAAGGGGTTTCGCGGGCGTTTCAGTAAGCATGGCTAAATAAACGTAAAGGCGACACGATGTCTGCAGATACATACACTTACGTTAGCGACTACATCACAATGAGAAGGTGAAACTGACTCCCAACCTTATTTGGCCCTTTCCCCAATCCTATTTACGCATTCTGCCCAGCAGGTTTCGCGGGCGTTTCACTTTGCATGGCTAAATAAACGTAAAGGCGACACGGAATCGCCAGATAGATATACTTACGTTAGCGACTACATGCTGATACTCAGGGTATTGGCATACAAGGCCTTGGGACAGTTAGCAAATATTCCGATCCCGAAGTTGAAGCTAGAGCCACAAATTGACACAGCAGAAACATAGAAGCCACAGTGCGTTGGTGACCTGCTTGCTACGCAACGGAGCTATGACACTGTTGTGTCCTACTTAGTGGGAAACAATGCCTTAGCAGTGCAGACCTGAGCCAAATCTCTATAAACATTACTCATTTTCGGCAAGCAGTAATCAGTTCATCCATCTGCAATAAAAATAGTATACCAATCTACAGGCTTAATGGGTCAACAATCTGATGCCACCGGACTCTGTCTTCACTATCTGCGAGCCTGCTTTGCATGCTTGCTCGATTCTGCAGAATTGGCACCTTCCAACCAGCAGTTCAGCCACTCCTGGCCATCTACTCTGGTGCTCCATGGTTCCAGCATGGGCCATCTTGCTACCTGATCGTCATGCCTGAGCAAGCAAATACTTAAGCTTTGTGTCGGCAAACGCTGTTATTGCCCACTGTACAGTCCACATCGGAGCTGCAGATTGACTACACGACTGGCGCATCTTGAACAAAGCTTAGCATTTGCATCATATGGTTCAGGCGACACTCACTACCCTGCTTGTGGCTCTGCGTCAGTCCCATTGCTGGACTGCGGAGCATTCTGCGACAATGAGTTACTGCCCACTGCACAGGGTGATGCCTCATACCATTGTAATAAGAGGGTAACTGCTTAAGCTTTCCAAGCACCAAGCACATGACCATACTATACCTTTGGGCACTGACTACCGTGAAGCGCCACACGACTTCTTTATCTATTTATTAACATTACAGAGTTAGCCGGCCGGTGTGGCCGAGCGGTTCTAGCGCTACAGTCTGGAACTGCGCGACCGCTACGGTCGCCGGTTCGAATCCTGCCTGGGGCATGGATGTGTCTAATGTCCTTAGTTTAGTTAAGTTAAAGTAGTTCTAAGTTCTAAGGGACTGATGACCTCAGAAGTTAAGCCCCATAGTGCTCAGAGCCATTTTTTTACAGAGTTACCCACCACCTTGCTAGCTATAGTGGTTCGCTTGCTACTACAAACTAGACAATTTTAGTACCTTTTTGTTTTTATGTAATTAAATCGTTAATTCAAGAAGGAAAAAGGGCAAGAAAAAAACAAAAAAATCAAAAAAATACCCAATGCACATAAAGTACAATTGGGAAAAAATTACTTGTTGAAAAAAAAAAAAAAAACACGAATAGTAAGATTTAGATACCAAAAGAGTCCCCTTTACCTAACTGTTTCAAAAGAGAGGGCTTCAGTAAACACTTAGAGACTGTCTCACCTGAATTAGCATATTATTTTCTGCTATAGCTACTACTATATGTACTTGTGTTGTGTTATTAACTCCACGTGATTTGCGTATAAGGTATGACGGTACTATTTGTTATTACAGTGCTTCCTCCACCTAATCGCACGGTAAGCGCCAGATAAGCCTCAGTAGGTGACCTCGACCTTCGTCTCCCCGAAGGGTGCTTCTTATCTATGTTGTGCGCTTGTGTTTCTGTGTTTACGTCTTACTGTACTGCATATGTACTTTCATCCACAATTTTATAAAGTTTTACAGTTTCAATCTTACACATCTTCACAATTTACACATTTACATGTTTGAAAATAATGATCCCAGAATCTAAAAATACTTGTTTCACTTGTAGAAACGGGAAGAATTCGTGGTTTTGTTTCTGTTACTAACTTACTTTTAAATTCATTGTTTGTATTACTTGTAGTATTGTTGCAGTCATCTGATTTGCTTCTATGCCGTGTCTGTATCTAGTCATATTGGAGTGCTCATGTCATTATCCGTGTCTATATGCTGACCGGTTTCCATATCAGTTTTTCAATCTCTGTTGTCCCATGCATCATGTCGTGACGTAGGGTGTGTTTTGGGTAGTGGTATTTTATATAGTTGTTGCTGCTTGTAAGCCTTTTGTAGCGCTCTTGATATTTCACCAGTGATTCGGTTAAGCCTGCCCCAATTATCTGGGTCTCTTATAGTTTGCCCTATGTCTTCGATTTCTGACGTCGGCCTTACGTGTGTGAGTTTACCACATTTTAGTGTTATCTGTTCTGGGGATCAATGTTGCCAGTATTCACACATATCAGTTGGGCTAAGGCCAAAGCGGTGCAGGTGTGTAGGGTAGATGCCACGGCCCGTCAGGAAGTGTTTCATACCACGACGTCGGTCTATGTGTCTGCGCCTCAACCAGTCCCGGATGTTCGGGAAGAAGGAGAAAACCCGACAGCCCTTTCCCGATGCTTCCCATTCTTTTTGCTGTTGGTGTTTCTCTGTAATACGCTCCCCTGTTATCTCATACGTTGTCCAGTTTACCTCGTTTGAGCCAATAGCTGTTGCTCTGCGTTTAATGGTTATGTCAATAGGTTATGTTGCAAGTACAACACATAGGGCGATATGCCAAGTGGCACTGACATTTTGAGCATACACCTCTTTGTCAACGCCTCAAAATTGTTTTTTGGATGCCCAGGTACTTGCTGCAAAACACATCATACATTCCGAGAAGGCTGTGTGATACATTCGCAGTGTCTGCAGTGGCAGTGTGTAGTGAACTCAATTTAGTGTGGCGAGTTTGTGCATTAGTCTTGTCGCTTTTTCAGTTGCAAGTCTTACGTGCTCGTTGAGTGTCAGTCGTTCGTTGAGGTGTATACATAGGTGTTGTTCAGCCTAACAGTGGCGCTTCTCTGCAAGGCTTCCTTGATCAGTAAATACACTGTCTTAATCGCCGCAGTTGTGAGCTTGTTATGGCTCCACCACTCAATTATTTTTACAAGGAGTTGTGTATACTTGCTTTAAAGATGCATTCCAGAGTCTAGCAAGTAGTCAGAATACCCTTCACCCTATCTATCATCTTTGTGCAGATCGCTTAGGAGCAGTTCTATGGCAATATCCCAGAAAATTGGCCCCAGATTGAGCCTTGTGGCAAACCTTTTGTCATTTCCTTGATAACCTTCGGTGCTCCTGCTTCTCGCTGCACCATCCTATCTTTGCAGTAGTCGAGTAAACTATTGTATAACACTGTTGGTTTCTGCATCTCTCGTAGCCTAGCGAACAAGGCAGACCACCAGAGATTGTCGAAGGCGCCATCTGTATATTGCTATTGATACCGGGTATTTTTCTTGTGTATCCTGAATTATTCAAGCGCCCCGTTAACTGCATCGTCTATTGATCATTTTGATCTAAAACCATACTGTCGTGGACTGTAATCGATTACACGGGGGCTGTCCCTCACATTAGATAAAGTGTTCGAGAGGCAGATGGGTCTGAGGGCCTGTTGCCGATCCTCTGATGTTTTGATGGTTATTACATTCGGTGTTTTCCACGTGGGGGGCCCTACCTTGCAACTGTGCTTCATTCATTAACTCTGTCAGAAATGGGGAGACCTGTGCAACAGTATTTTTTAGTGTTACTGGGTGTATGCCATATGGATTGGGAGTTTTCTTACTCTTCAACTGTTTTGTTGCTAACGCTACCGCTTCTTGGGCAATTGGGACAGTAATGGGGCCATTTATGCAGGTGTCCTTCTTAAGTCTGTGTCTTCATAAGTCTTTCGTTATCAGGGAGAAGCTTGCTCAGCATGTACTGTGCTGAACATCTCCAGCCCCTTGTACTACTGCCGTCCGTGCGCCTAAGAGCTGACAGTAGTGGCAGCGTCTTTACCCTATCTGTCAAAAGTTTAAATGGTTCCCGCCATGTATTGTTTTCCACCTGAATTCTGACAAAATTGTGCCAGTGGTCCTGTCTGGTCTTGCATAAATTGTTTTTATATTTTTGCTTTGCATCACGGTATAGTTCCGATCTTACCGCCCACTCTGATGCTGTTTTTGCTTTCTGGTAATGTTTACTTTCGTCTACAGCGTCCATCCTTAGTACTGATAACTCAGTGGACCAGGGGAGTTTCTTTTTCGGTGCACAGTCAGTCTGTGGGATAGGTAATTGTTGTGCTTTTCGAAGCAGGTCCGTCAGACTGCCACTTTATAATCCATGCTACCACTGATTGTATGGAGGGAAAATACTTCAACCTCGTCCCTTAACTTTTGCCAGTCAGCCTTGTTTAGAAGAAGTCATTGTTGTTGCTAGTGTGAAATTTGTGTCTATGAGTTTGTGTATGTGTTTGTGTGGATGAGTAAGGCGTTGTGGTCATTGTGTGTGGCATTTTCTAGTACTTCCCATTTGTTGATATATATTGTGGAGTTCGTATTTGCTAGTTACATGTCAATATTTTTCCTCCTCCAGTGTTGCAGAGTATAGGTTTTTGTCCAGTTTTGTTTAGAATAAATAGGCTGCATTAATTTCTTGTGTCAATTATGATTTCTCCCCTACTGTCTGTTCTGTCTGCTTGCTCCAGAGTCGACCGTGCATTGATGTCACTAGGTACGAGTAATCTTCAGTCCCTAGAAAATAGTGCTATATCTGTTATTTGGTCAGCGAAAGGCTGTATGTCATACGAATACTGTGCATACGTGGATGTAATAATACAAGATTCTCATTCATGCGTAATTTCATCTTTGGCCACATGTTATTTCAGCTATTACAATTGCAGCCTTGGCATTTTGGGTCCCTATAATTGTTATGATATGTTTGGGAAGGCCTGGGAGTCTCACGCCCGTCAACCATAGCTCCTGGAGAAAGATTATACACTCCTGGAAATGGAAAAAAGAACACATTGACACCGGTGTGTCAGACCCACCATACTTGCTCCGGACACTGCGAGAGGGCTGTACAAGCAATGATCACACGCACGGCACAGCGGACACACCAGGAACCGCGGTGTTGGCCGTCGAATGGCGCTAGCTGCGCAGCATTTGTGCACCGCCGCCGTCAGTGTCAGCCAGTTTGCCGTGGCATACGGAGCTCCATCGCAGTCTTTAACACTGGTAGCATGCCGCGACAGCGTGGACGTGAACCGTATGTGCAGTTGACGGACTTTGAGCGAGGGCGTATAGTGGGCATGCGGGAGGCCGGGTGGACGTACCGCCGAATTGCTCAACACGTGGGGCGTAAGGTCTCCACAGTACATCGATGTTGTCGCCAGTGGTCGGCGGAAGGTGCACGTGCCCGTCGACCTGGGACCGGACCGCAGCGACGCACGGATGCACGCCAAGACCGTAGGATCCTACGCAGTGTCGTAGGGGACCGCACCGCCACTTCCCAGCAAATTAGGGACACTGTTGCTCCTGGGGTATCGGCGAGGACCATTCGCAACCGTCTCCATGAAGCTGGGCTACGGTCCCGCACACCGTTAGGCCGTCTTCCGCTCACGCCCCAACATCGTGCAGCCCGCCTCCAGTGGTGTCGCGACATGCGTGAATGGAGGGATGAATGGAGACGTGTCGTCTTCAGCGATGAGAGTCGCTTCTGCCTTGGTGGCAATGATGGTCGTATGCATGTTTGGCGCCGTACAGGTGAGCGCCACAATCAGGACTGCATACGACCGAGGCGCACGGGGCCAACACCCGGCATCATGGTGTGGGGAGCGATCTCCTACACTGGCCGTACACCACTGGTGATCGTCGAGGGGACACTGAATAGTGCACGGTACATCCAAACCGTCATCGAACCCATCGTTCTACCATTCCTAGACCGGCAAGGGAACTTGCTGTTCCAACAGGACAATGCACGTCTGCATGTATCCCGTGCCACCCAACGTGCCATAGAAGGTGTAAGTCAACTACCCTGGCCAGCAAGATCTCCGGATCTGTCCCCCATTGAGCATGTTTGGGACTGGATGAAGCGTCGTCTCACGCGGTCTGCACGTCCAGCACGAACGCTGGTCCAACTGAGGCGCCAGGTGGAAATGGCATGGTAAGCCGTTCCACAGGACTACATCCAGCATCTCTACGATCGTCTCCATGGGAGAATAGCAGCCTGCATTGCTGCGAAAGGTGGATATACACTGTACTAGTGCCGACATTGTGCATGCTCTGTTGCCTGTGTCTATGTGCCAGTGGTTCTGTCAGTGTGATCATGTGATGTATCTGACCCCAGGAATGTGTCAATAAAGTTTCCCCTTCCTGGGACAATGAATTCACGGTGTTCTTATTTCAATGTCCAGGAGTGTATATGCCTGTACTTCGTTCAGAAATACATCCAGTTCCACTCCAACCAAAGAGCTCGTATCCCAGTTTAGTTGTGAGATCTTCAAAGTGGGGAACATCCGGTAAAGGCATAGCACTCGGGTGTTGTTCCTTAGAGTCGTAATAAACGCGGCCATGCTCTCTGGCGAAGTCCTTATAAACTTTATCTATGTTTAAACCTTCACCTCTTTGTGTGCATGCTTGTCCTAAGAATCTCACGATGGTCGATTGGCAGGTTCTCTGTCCTAATTATCATTCCGTCTGTTGTAGGGAAACACACTACTTCCCCTTCTGTGTGATTGCGGCGTAACACCAGACGCAGAGCAATCCGGAAAGTTTCCCTGTTTTCTAACCTACCTATGCGTAAGTTACTTTCAAGATTATCATGATCAGTTACGTTATTACTGTGTTGCTCGGTATTTCTAAGAGTCTCTTGTGAAACATCCGGACATTTGTCTTCCCTTATTGTTTGTGTAAACTGGGAATTGAGTGTGGATGTAGTATTTTTAACTATATTAGTAGGTAAGCTGTTTATATTTAGCATTTGACTTTCAGTATTTCTGTTTTTGGAACATTGTTTGCCAATCTCTAGGTTATTTGACAGCTTACTGTTTCCTTTGTGGCTATTTGCCTATGTGTCTGTGCTGTGTGTGCTGCCACCAAACGTAAAACTTACGGGCTTTATTACGGTCTGCATTTGGTAGAGTCATATTGTGACTGTAATTTTAATTACTTGCTCTGACCTAGTGAAATGTTAACAGGTACTGTATCATTTTGTGTTTCTTGTACTGATGTGTCAGTATGTCTATCTGTTCCTTGTAGGTGCTGTGAGATGAATGTGTGCTGGTATCACCGTCCTCTTCAAGCTCTTCCACTCTTAACAGAAGTCCGGTCTGGAAGATTTCTCGCTGTTTTATCTGCCTTCCTATGTGATAGGCAAAGGCTCCTTGCATACACATTTCTAACTTAATCAGAAATGTTAAAATATCTTTGCTGTATTATGTCTAACTTTTACAGCGATATAAGATTTTCTGAGAAATGTTATTTGTGCTATACACGCATGTTGCCGCTAAGCTATTATAAGCAGCCAATCTCTCGTTTTAGTTGCTGGTGACTTATTTTTGTGCTTGTTACTATGATTTTTTTTTGCATATATATAAGGAGGGCTTTAGAGTCTGACCGTAGTAGTTGTATTCCGTCTTAGTCAATGTTGTCGGTAATCCCATATTCAGTGCACTCTATTTGCCTGTTGTACGACTGCTTGTGGAAGGGCGGTTAGGTCCCCCTGCATTATCACATATCCTGTTTCTACATTTGCATGGTACACATCCAACTGTGGCTTCCTCTTGACACACTGACTTTTTGTGACCTGGCTTCGCACATTTTCCACAGACTGGTTCTTTATCGCAACGTTTTGGTGCGTGACCTAGGCCCCAGCAACTGAAGCATTTCTGAACAGCCACCAAAGGAGTCGAACTGAATATAAATTCTTTCCTTCGCAGAGCAGAAAACTAACTCTTGAAGTGATATGCTGGACTTCATTTACTGTTCCTTCTCCTTTTGGGCCTCTTTTGAGCTTTATTTGGCTTCCTCGTAGAACACTTCCTTAGAGATGTGTTTGCTTAAGTTAATCTCATGTAGTTCCACAAAGAAGTCCTGATCTGTTAGAGCAGTTTCGTATCGAGCAACTTAATCTCTTGCCTGTGTTTACATTCCGCGCTGACCAGTTGCAGCTGCAGCGGCGCATCGAAAGCTAAGTACTAATTAATTGTTTGTGTATAGTGGTTTATTTAGCAACTTTAGTAGCCTTCAACCGGTGTTCTTGGTGTTTTCTGTTGAAATAATTTCAGAAGAACCTTTTGGGAACTGTTTTCACCTTCATTACTGTGTCATTAGACGTTTGATTCTCTTTCTGTATTAGTCTTTTGTTATATTCACATTTGTTGTTTATTAATACTGTTAATAATAGCAGTTACTTCCCTTGTAGAGTAAGTTTGTGATTATTGTAGACAGGTTTTTAACATCTTCTTATTGTAGTAGCGGAACTTAGAAAAAGTAAAATTTTACCATATGTGAGAAGTGTGGGCTTTTTCGTAGGTTCGTGAGTAGTGGATTGCGGTGTGAGACTTGTTCGAAGTATTTTCACTGGGGGGAATGCAGTGGGGAAGCCAGTGGGCATTCTGGTGAGATCCTCTCCTGGAACTGCAGGTTATGTAGCAAGAGTAAGTTAATAGAGGAGCAGGGGCGTAAGATCTGTGCCCTTCAGGTGCAGTTGAAAAACGCACAGGAGGAGCTAGATAGGATGAGGAGGGAGAAGGGGGTTGGGGAATGGGAGCTGGCTGTTGGCAGGAGATCTGCTAGGAGAAGAAGATTTTCAGATAGTTTTACTATTGGTGTTTACAATAGATATGACCAACTGTCAGAGTCTAGTGGAGAGGAATCTCTAGTACCTGTACATGTAGGAAGTATGTAGCAGACCTCAGTAGTTACTGTGCCTAGAACAGTTGCAAAGTCGAAGAAGAAGAAACAGGTTCTGCTGTTAGGTAGTTCTCATGGCAGAGGTGTAGGCCAGCAGTTGCAGGAAGTGCTGGGGAGTGAGTACTAGGTTACCAGCATTGTGAAGCCTAATGCAGGGTTGGCTCAGGTGACTGTTAACATAGGGGGGTTATGTAGGGATTTTACTAAAGAGGATCAGGTAGTGATTGTAGGTGGGGCTGGTAATAGTATTGATAGGGATGGGGAGTATAACATAGATGGTGATCTGGAAAAGATAGCCACTCAGACTGGCAACAAGAATGTGCATTTCGTGGAACTGTTTCAGGGTCACGATCTGCCTCACCTTAATACAGCCGTCAGGCGTAATAACATGAGACTTGGGGGTGCGCTGATGACAGAAAGCATGGCTCACATTTTAGTGGTGTCGGTGGAGTCTATCAGCATGACGGGTTTCACTAGACATGGCCTGCACCTCAACAGGTATGGGAAGGGGAGGTTGGCAATGCTTATAGGTGACAGCATAGGTGGGGTTGGTGGGATCACTCATGGGAAAATTCCTGCAGTAGTGGGTGTTAGAGCTGCACCTTTTTTAGATTGAAGTCAGCTGATAGGTATTCCTGCTTAAGGGAAGTCTCTCTAACAAGGGAATCACTTTCGACAAAGCTTAGGTATCCGAGTAATGAGGGAATTAGTATATTTCATCAAAACATACAAGGTATTAGAGATTAAGTTAGTGAACTGCTATAGATTATTGGTATATCTGAACACTCCTTATCTAAGGAGATAATTCAGAGGCTTCCTTTACCAGGATACAGGTTGGCTGACAGCTTTTCGAGGAGCTCTTTGCGGTGTGGGGGAGTAACCATGTATGTGAAAAACGGCATCCCATTTGAGTCAATTGATGTTTCAAAGTACTGCACTGAAAAGGTGTTTGAAGCTAAACTTCTAACTGTTGTTATTTATAGATCCCCAGACTTCGATTTCACAACATTTTTGTCAAAGCTAGAGGAGTTTTTTGGTTCACTTTATAGGAAATACAAAAAGTTAGTTATATGTGGTGACTTCAATATTAATTGTATAAGTGATTGTGCAAGGAAGAGGATGCTGGTAGACCTCTTTAATTCATATAATCTTATGTAAACCGTATTCTTTCCAACGAGAGTGCAAGGGAACAGTAGAACAACCATAGACAACATTTTCGTTCATTCCTCAATACTAGAAGGGCATTCTGTTAGCAAAAAGGTGAATGGCCTTTCAGATCATGATGCACAAATTTTAACTTTAAAAGATTTTTGTGCTGCAACACGTGTTAAATATAGTCATCAGCCGTTCAGGAAAGCTGATCCAGTTGCTGTAGAGACCTTTGTAAACCTTTTAAGGGAACAAGAGTGGCAAGATGTCTATAGCGCAGATACAGTGGACGATAAATATAACGCTTTTCTCAAGACTTTTCTCATGCTCTTTGAAAGTTGCTTTCCGTTAGAACGTTTAAAACAGGGTACTAGCACAAACAGGCAGCCTGGGTGGCTGACTAGAGGGATAAGAATATCTTGTAGAACAAAGTGGCAATTATATCAAAACGCTAGAAACAGTCAAAATCTAAATGCAGCAGCCCATTACAAACAGTATTGTAAAGTGCTTAAAAATGTTATTAGGAAGGCAAAAAGTATGTGGTATGCAGATAGAATAGCTAAGTCTCAGGATAAAATTAAAGCCATATGATAAGTCGTAAAGGAATTGGCTGGTCTGCAGAGAGAGGTCGAGGATATAGAATCAGTGCGTAGTGGGAATGTCCGTGTTACTGATAGGTCGCATATATGTACAGTATTTAATAATCACTTTCTGAATATAGCAAGTGAACTAAATAGAAACCTAGTCCCAACAGGGAATCATATAGCACTCTTAGAAAAAAGTGTTCCGAGACTGTTACCTGAAATGCTCCTCCATGATACTGACAAGAGGGAGATTGAGTTAATAATTGAATCACTAATGACCAAGAACTCTCATGGATATGACGGGGTATCTAGCAGAATACTGAAGTATTGTTCTATGTATGTTAGCCCAGTTCTCAGCCATATCTGTAACTTTTCCTTTAGGAGTGTTCGGTTTCCTGGCCGATTAAAGTACTCGGTAGTGAAGCCTCTATATAAAAAGGGAGACATTGATAATGTTGACAATTTTAGACCTATTTCTATGCCATCGATGTTTGCAAAAGTTATCGAGAAGGTTGTATATACACGGTTACTGGAGCATTTAAATTCACATAATTTGCTGTCAAATGTTCAGTTTGGTTTTAGAAATGGTTTAACAAGTGAAAATGATATATTCTCTTTTCTCTGTGAGGTTTTGGGCGAATTAAATATAAGGTTGCGAACTCTAGGTGTTTTCTTTGATTTTACGAAGGCTTTTCACTGTGTTGACCACAAAATATTACTGCAGAAGTTGGACCATTATTGAGTAAGGGGAGTAGCTTACAATTGGTTCGCCTCTTACTTTAAGAACTGAAATCAGAGGGTAATTCTCCGCAATATTGAGAGTGGTAGTGATGTTCAGTCCCAATGGGGCACTGTCAAGTGGGGCATTCCCCAAGGGTCGGTGCTGGGGCCACTGCTGTTTCTTATTTATATAAATGATATGCCTTCTAGTATTACAGGTGATTCAAAAATATTTCTGTTTGCTGATGACACCAGCTTGATAGTGAAGGATCTTGTGTGTAATATTGAAACAGTAACAAATAATGTAGTTCATGAAATAAGTTCATGGCTTGCGGAAAATAATTTGATGCTAAATCACAGTAAGACTCAGTTTTTAGTTTCTAACTCACAATTCAACAAGAACCGATATTTTGATCAGACAGAATGGGCATATTATAAGCGAGACGGAACAGTTCAAGTTCCTAGGCGTTCGGATAGATAGTAAGCTGTTGTGGAAAGCCCATGTCCTGGATCTTGTTCAGAAGCTAAATGCTGCTTTATCTACCATTAGAAGAGATCTGAAATAAGTGACACTTCAACACGAAAAGTAGTCTACTTCGCATATTTTCATATGCTTATGTCGTATGGTATTATTTTTTGGGGTAATTCTTCTGATTCAAAAATGGTATTTTTGGCTCAAAAACGGGCTGTTCGAGCTATATGTGGTGTAAGTTCTAGAACGTCTTGTCGACCTCTATTCAAAAATCTGGGAATTCTGACATTGCCCTCACAGTATATATTTTCTATAATGTCGTTTGTTGTTAGCAATATTAGCCTATTCCCAAGAGTTAGCAGCTTTCATTCAGTTAATACTAGGCAGAAATCAAATCTGCATGTAGAATGCACTTCCTTGACTCTTGTGCAGAAAGGAGTGCAGTATTCTGCTGCATCCATTTTCAATAAGCTACCGCAAGAACTCAAAAATCTCAGCAGTAGCCCAAACTCTTTTAAGTCTAAACTGAAGAGTATCCTCATGGCTCACTCCTTCTATTCTGTCGAGGAGCTCCTGGAGGAGCTAAAAAATTAAGCAAATTCCAGTGTTACATTGTTGATTTTCTTCGTTTAAACTTACAACTTGTCACCTGAATGTTTTTTTATATTTCATTCTATCTGATTCTAATATCGTATTATAATTTCATGTATTGACTCGTTCCATGACCATGGAGACTTCTCCTTAATTTGGTACCACGGAACAATAAATAAATAAATAAATAGAATAAAACCTGATACACTGCAAGGAGTGGTCGGAATTTCCTCGGTTCTTCGCATCTAATATCTTTTATTAGGGCTGTCTTTTCTATGATTTCCCTTTTATGTGCTTCTATTTCCGTTTCTAAGATGACTGTCTTGCCCGGGATTGATTGTTTTAGTGATTGTTTCACGTGTGGCCTTGGCGCTTGATTGTTTTCTGATTTAAAGAAGAGAACGTTCGACTGCTTTGATTTACCTAGCTCTATGCGTTCTTCTACTTGGCTCTTCGGTTTTGCGTGCCTCAGCGATTCAGATAGCCGTACCGTAGGTGCAACCACAACGCAGGGGTATCTGTTGAGAGGCCAGACAAACGTGTTGTTCCTGAAGAGGGGCACCAGCGTTTTCAGTAGTTGAAGGGGCAACAGTCTGGATGATTGACTGATCTGGCCTTGTAACACTAACCAAAACGGCCTTGCTGTGCTGGTACTGCAAACGGCTGAAAGCAAGGGGAAACAAAAGCCGTAATTTTTCCGGAGGGCATGCAGCTTTACTGTATGGTTAAATGATGATGACTTCCTCCGGGAGGGGACTACTCAAGTGGGCGTCGTTATCGGTAGAATGAAAACTGGCGTTCTACTGATGGGAGCGTGGAATGTCAGATCCCCCAATCTGGAATGTAAGTAAGGAAATTTAAAAATGGAAATGGACAGGCTAAAGATAGGTATAGTGAGAATTAGTGAAGTTCGGTGGCTGGAGGAACAAGACTTTTGGTCAGGTGAATACAGGGTTATAAATACAAAATCAAATAAGGATGATGCAGGAGTTGGTTTAATAATGGGTTTAATATGAGTAAGCATAGTGAACGCATTATTGTGGCCTAGATAGACACGAAGCTCACGCCTACTACAGTAGTACAAGTTTATATGCCAACTAGCTCTGCAGATGACGAAGAAATTGATGAAACGTATAATGAGATAAAAGAAATTATTTAGATAGTGAAGGGAGACGGAAATTTAATTGCCATGGGTGACTGGAATTCCCTAGTAGGGAAAGGAAGAGAAGGAAACGTAGTAGGTGAATATGAATTGGTAAGTAATGAAAGAGCCGCCTGGTAGAATTTTGCACAGAGCATAACTTAATCATTGCTAACACTTGGTTCAAGAATCATGAAAGAAGGTTGTATACATGGAAGAAGCATGCAGATATTAGAAGGTATCAGACAGATTATATAATGGTAAGACAGAGATTTAGGAACTAGGTTTTAAGTTGTAGGACATTTCCAGGGGCAGATGTGGACTCTGACCACAATCTATTGGTTATGAACTGTAGGTTAAAACTGAAAAAACTGCAAAAAGATAGGAATTTAAGGAGATAGGACCTGGATAAACTGACTAAAACAAAGGTTGTACAGACTTTCAGGGACAGCATTAAGGACCAATTGACAGGAATAGGGAAAAAATACGGTGGAAGAAGAATGTGTAGCTTTGAGGGATGAAGTAGTGAAGGCAGCAGAGGATCAAGTAGGTAAAAAGACGAGGTCTAGTAGGAATCATTGGGTAACAGAAGAAATATTGAATTTAATTGATGAAAGGGGGAAATATAAAAATGCAGTAAATGAAGCAGGCAAAAAGGAATACAAACGTCTCAAACAAGAGATCGACAGGAAGTGCAAAATGGCTAAGCAGGGATGGCTAGAGGACAAATGTAAGGATGTAGAGGCTTATGTCACTAGGGGTAAGATAGATATTGCCAGCTGTAAAATTAAAGAGACCTTTGGAGAAAAGAGAACCACTTGTATGAATATCAAGAGCTCGATGAACACTCCGACTGTCGTAGCGTCTAATCTGTCTTTCAGATATACGTTCCTCGAGCCGCTAAGTATTTCAGAGCTTTCCACTTCACCTTTCAGCTAGCTCTCTGCCTCAAGAATAATTTGAGCGCGCATCATATGGAAACGCTGGGCGAGGAATGTATATTCTGATAAGACCGTTTGTCTCGTGGTGCACGACTCATTGCGTAGGTTGTCAAACAAAATCATTCCTATGGGAGTTCAGGAATATTGTAGGGCTCTGGAGAGCTTGCATTGAGCATGTGGGAGATTCTGTCTAAACTTTACACCATTTTAAGCAGACTATAGGTTTTATTAAAAATTACGGTTTTCATTTGATTCAGCTTCATTTCTATTATCTCTTGAGGAATGACAAATAAGATATCCTACACAGTGGTCACTTAGTCAGGTTCTTTAGTAATGTTCTCTTACAGTAGATTATGTACTGGTGCTAGCTTTCAATAGCTTAATACGTTAATTATAGCCGTCAGCAATAAAAATGCAGACAGTACGTGCTGTCAAAATGGTTCAAATGGCTCTGAGCACTATGGGACTTAACTTCTGAGGTCATCAGTCCACTAGAACTTAGAACTACTAAAACCTAACTAACCTATGGACATCACACACATCCACGCCCGAGGCAGGATTCGAACCTGCGACCGTAGCGGTCGCGCGGTTCAGACTGTAGAGCCTAGAACCGCTCGGCCACCCCAGCTGGCTACGTGCTGTCATCGAAATTACCATCTCTACGTTGTTACCCATTCTATAGAGCTGTAAATTCTTCAGTAAGTCCATTTATAGACATTAATTGCATAACTTTAATAAGATGTAAAGTAGTGATTGCACTTCTCGCACTGTATGAAGAATTTTAGAAGTATAATGGTAACTGTTCACGAAGTATCATTTATTCAGGAAACGTATAAATAATGCTTCGCTTATCTGGTGCAATATATCACTTAGTATCTATGATAAGTGTCTAGGAATTCAAATGGCACTTACTGTGGCGGCCAAATGAGTGAACTCATTATAACACATAAAAACTATTTGCTGTTTCCTCTTCTGTAGAGAGTAGCAGTTATTTACAGTTACACAGATCACAAAACATATCAGAACTCTTTCAAAAGCCCAGAGAGTGGCGCATGGTTTGACGTGTTTGAGTAGAATTTTAAAAGTATGAAATGAATGAAACCGTAAATCTGCTACGTATTGCATTCACTGAAAATAAAATTTGGTAAATTTATGAAACAGGTCCAATTCTAAAGCCATAACGTGCTGCATTCACAAAATTAAAAGTTTCTAACTGTAATAGATGTTTTTTTATTGGTATCGGTAACAATATAGGCTCACTTGTTAGTCAATGATATTTCGTTTTAGTGGATGGATGCATCAAAGTGTGTAAAATGATGCGTCGAAATAGAAATGAGGTAAGAAAAATGACATGATTCCACCATACTGCGTATTAAATCCCTTTCTTGCAGCCCATTCTGAAGTTCATCTACAGAAACCGATGAGGATACGTCATTGTTAATCCATTAAAGAAAAGGAAAATAGAAAACAGTGTGCCATGCAGATTCGTGCAATCCACGGTCGTCAACGGTCATCTTCAAAGATACGCATGGAACGCGATTTTTCAACGAATTGACAACGATGTGTTCACATCGGTTACTATAGATGCAGTTGCAAATGGAGTCTGTCCGAAACTAGTAGTGCATATAAAATAAATATAACACAACTGGAAAGATCGTGTCATTTTTCATACCTCATTTCCGTTTAGACACTTACTATAATAATGTCATGCTCAAATTTACTGAGGTTGTGGGACCTACGCAGAAGATAACAAGGAAATGAGGTGCTTCGATGGACAAAGTTGCCAGAGAACTGAATGTTCGGCGAAACTAGTGCAAGAGCTGGTTTGGAGCGTAGTGCACCGATTGTTTCTTGAAATGATTGAAACTTTGGTCTATCCAGATGACTTACATCATGGTTTATTTTCAAAATAAAAAATTACGTGAAAGTTGTCAAACAGTTTGAACATGTGTAAAAATATGATATGGAGCAAAGAAATTATGTATGCCTGATCTTAGTAACTGTTTTATTTACATTAAGTATTCAGCTGTAAACAGCATTTCATATGGCACGCATGGGTCAAAACGTACTTTTGCTCTTACCAAATGAGAACCACAATATCACATTTAATATCTACAGTTAATGTTGCAAAAATTCAACCTAAGATCTTGTGAATATTTAATTTTAATGTAGCATTAGGATATATCCTGAGTGTCACCCACCAGTAGAGAAATTTTTTTAGCCATTATGGGAATATAACAACTTGGGCAGGTATACGTTCATCATCGAAATGGTGTAAGTAATTTTGAGTAAAGATGCTGCTGTTCCCATTTGTACCGCATTGTAGCGGCTCTTTGAATCAGCAGGTGTGGGATTTTTTTGAGCAGCTGATTTAAGTTTGATTTGTTTGTGGCACTGGGGCAATGCTTCTACCCATAGTGCGCTTCCGTCTGTAATAGGCATATATGTTCACTGACTAGGAATCTCATTTACCACACACGTAGACTGCGGTATTCCTCGTTGTTCTGTGGCCTTACTGTTACCATCAATTGTTCTGTGCTGTTTTCCAAAAATGCCTTGATTAATTTAAAAAAATGGGAAGATGTAACAATAATGATTTGTCAGTGCAGATATATTTTGAAACATCCGCCTTCAGCCAGAATTTGTCATGGCACTACTTGGTATCAGCCAAAAGGAGTAAACATATCAATTTCAAAACACAGTTCTGGATTATATTTTAAATCTGATATCACATATTATAATTTGAATTGAAACATACGTATGGTAACCTTAGTTAAATAATCAATACTTAACAACATTATTATAAGAGGCATATATGAAATGATCGATTTTTTGTTACATTTCAACACATTAATATTTATTTATAACAGTTTGAAAATATTTAATCAAATATTCTTATCAACATTTTTGGCATCAGTTTTAATGTTTTTTACCCTGTCGATACATTTAGCAGTTCTATACAATAGATAATTATATATTACAAAGCAGTAGGTAAAAAATACACACTACATATCGGTAACCATGTAAAAAGTAGAGCAAAAATATTTCTGACGAAGTCTCTTTTTGTGTTGCTGCTCTATCCGGCCAGCCGTGCGACACGGGGCGCGCTCAGTTCGAAGCACCGGCATTCGTCCGCGTAGCATCGCCGTCGACGACATCGACTGCTCGCCTGTGTCCAGCGGAGTCACTGCCGCTGCTTCCGTCGCTGGCGCCGCCGTGGGCTGCGCGCCGCTGTCGACACCGGTCGCCTCCAACAAGTTGATCTCGAGCTGCGCTCGTGCCGACCTGTGCAACACACGGACACAAAGCGGTCTTAGAGTTACACGGTAGTCCTGGACCACTAAAACAAAGGAGTCATCAGGTTCTCACATGGCATTTTCAATAAACGACTGCCTGCAGCGTGGGAGTTTTGATTTCAGTTCAACATGAGTACATCTACATCTACATATACATTTATCCTCCGCAAGCCACCCAACGGTGTGTGGCTGAGGGCACTTTACGTGCCACTGTCAGTACCTCCCTTTCCTGTTCCACTCGCGTATGGTTCGCGGGATGAACGACTGACGGAAAGCCTCCGTGCGCGCTCGAATATCTCTGATTTTACGTTCGTGATCTCCTCGGGTGGTATTAGTAGGGGGAAGCAATATATTCGATACCTCATCCAGAAACGCACCCTCTCGAAACCTGGACTGCAGGCTACACCGCGATGCAGAGCGCCTCTCTTGCAGAGTCTGCCACTTGAGTTTGCTAAACATCTCCGTAACGCTATCACGCTTACCAAATAACCATGTGACGAAACGCGCCGCTCTTCTTTGGATCTTCTCTATCTCCTCTGTCAACCCCACCTGGTACGGTACCACACGAAAGAGCAATAGTCAAGTATAGGACGAACGAGTGTTTTGTAAGCCACCTCCTTTGTTGATGGACTACATTTTCTAAGGACTCTCCCAATGAATCTCAACCTGGCACCCGCTTTACCAACAATTAATTTTATATGACCATTCCACTTCAAATCGTTCCGTACGCATAAGCCCAGATATTTTACAGAAGTAACTGCTACCAGCGTTTGTTCCGCTATCATATAATCATACAATAAAGGATCCTTCTTTCTATGTGTTCGCAGTGCATTACATTTGTCTATGTTAAAGGTCAGTTGTTACTCCCTGCACCAAGTGTCTATCCGCTGCAGATCTTCCTGCATTTCGCTGCAGCTGTTGGTTCATCTACTCTCAAAGTAAGTGATCTTTCCATTAGTTACTGTGTAATGTGGGGAAGCCGCTACTAAAGTAGTACCTTTTCCCTTACTTCTGCGCCATATACAGTGTGTGATCAAAAGTATCTACAGACCCACAAAAACATACGTTTTTCATATTGGGTGCATTGTGCTGTCACCTACTGCCAGGTACTCCATATCAGCGACATCAGTAGTCATTAGTCATCGTGAGAGAGTAGAATGGGGAGCTCCGCTGAACTTACGGACTTCGAATGTGGTCAGGTGACTGTGTATCACTTGTGTCATACATTCGTACGCGAGATTTACATACTCCTAAACGTGACCAGGTCCACCGTTTGCGATGTGATAGTGGAGTGGAAACGTGGAGGGACACGTGCAGCACAAAAGCGTACAGGCCGACCTCGTCTATTGACTGACAGAGACCGCCGACAGGCGAAGAGTGTCGTAATGTGTAATAGGCAGACATCTAACCAGACCATCACACAGGAATTCCAAGCTGCAAGTACTATGACAGTTAGGCTGGAGGTGAGAAGACTTGAATTTCATTGTCGAGTGGCTGCTCATAAGCCCCGTCACGCCACTAAATGCCAAACGTTGCCTTGCTTGGTATAAGGAGCGTAAACATTGGACCACTGAACAGTGGAAAAACGTTGTGTCGAGTGATGCATCACGGTACATAATATGGCGATCCGACGGCAGGGTGTGGGTATGGCGAATGCCAGGTGAACGTCATCTACCAGCATGTGTGGTGCCAACTGTAAAATTCGGAGGCGATGGTGTTATGATATGGTCCTGTTTTTCATAGAGGGAGCTTGAACACTTTCTGTTTTGCGTGGTACTATCACAGCACAGGCCTTCCTGCTTCCCACTGTTGAAGAGCAATTCGGGGATGGCGACTGCATCTTTCAAGACGATCGAGCACCTGATCATAACGCACGGACTGTTGCGGAGTAGTTACACGACACTAACATCCCTGTAATGGACTGGCATGCACAGAATCCTGACCAGAACACTGATTTCGTGCCGGGCCTCACCGACCGACATTGATACCTCTCCTCAGTGCAGCACTCCATCAAGAAAGGGTTGCCATTGCCAAAGAAACCTTCAAACACCTGACTGAACAAATGCCTGCGTGAGTGGAATTTGTCATCAGGGCTAAGGATGGGCCAACACCACACTGAATGCCAGCATTACCGATGGAGGGCCCCACGAACTTGTAGGTCATTATCAGCGGCATGTCCGGATACTTTTGATCACATAGTGTATGTGTGGTGCACTACTGATCTACAACTGATAGGACTTTGTGAATGCCTCTTTTTTCTGGTTGCAATGTTATGACGGTTTACGTAAACGTATTTGATATCCCCCGACTGTCGGCTGTGATATCCCTCATCCCCAATGAACCATGGACCTTGCCGTTGGTGGGGAGGCTTGCGTGCCTCAGCGATACAGACAGCCGTACCGTAGGTGCAATCAAAGCGGAGGGGTACCTTTTGAGAGGCCAGATTAACGTGTGGTTCCTGAAGAGGTGCAGCAACCGTTTCAGTAGTTGCAGGGGCAACAGTCTGGATGATTGACTGATCTGGGCTTGTAACACTAACCAAAACAGCCGTGCTGTTGTGGTACTGCGAACGGCTGAAAGCAAGGGGAAACTAGGGCAGTAAATTTTCCCGAGTGCATGCAGCTTTACTGTATGGGTAAATGATGATGGCGTCCTCTTGCGTAAAATATTCCGGAGGTAAAATAATCCCCCATTCGGATCTCCGGGCGGGGACTACTCAAGAGGATGTCGTTATCAGGAGAAAGAAAACTGGCGTTCTACTGAGCGGAGCGTGGAATGTCAGATCCCTTAATCGGGCAGGTAGGTTAGAAAATTTAAAGAGGGAAATGGATAGGTTAAAGTTAGATATAGATGGAATTATTGACGTTCGGTGGCAGGAGAAACAAGACTTTCGGTCAGGTGAATACAGGGTTATAAATACAAAATCAAATAGGGGTAATGCAGGAGTAGGTTTAATAGTGAATAAAAGAATAGGAGTGCGGGAAAGCTACTACAAACAGCATAGTGAACGCATTATTGTGGCAAAGATAGATACGAAGCCCACGCCAACCACAGTAGTACAAGTTTACATGCCAACATGTTCTGCAGATGACGAAGAAATTGAAGAAATGTATGATGAAATAAAAGAAATTATTCAGGTAGTGAAGGGAGGCGAAAATTTAATAGTCATGGGTGACTGGAATTCGTCAGTAGGAAAAGGGAGGGAAGGAAACATAGTGGGTGAATATGGATTGGGAGTAAGAAATGAAAGAGGAAGCCGCCTGGCAGAATTTTGCACAGAGCACAACTTAATCATAGCTAACACTTGGTTCAAGAATCATAAAAGAAGGTTGCATTCATGGAAGAAGCCTGGAGATACTGACATGTTTCAGATAGATTGCATAATGGTAAGACAGAGATTTAGGAGCCAGGTTTTAAATTGTAAGACATTTCCAGGGGCAGATGTGGACTCTGACCACAATCTATTGGTTATGAACTGTAGATTAAAACTGAAGAAACTACAAATAGGTGGTAATTTAAGGAGATGGGACTTGGATAAACTGACTAAACCAGAGGCTGTACAGAGTTTCAGGGAGAGTATAAGGGAACAATTGACAAGAATGGGAGAAAGAAATACAGTAGAAGAAGAATGGGTGGCTATGAGGGATGAAGTAGTGAAGGCAGCAGACGATCAAGTAGGTAAAAAGACGAGGGCTAGTAGAAATCCTTGGGTAACAGAGGAAATATTCAATTTAATTGATGAAAGAAGAATATATAAAAATGCAGTAAATGAAGCTGGAAAAAAGGAATACAAACGTCTCAAAAATGAGATTGACAGGAAGTTCAAAATTGCTAAGGAGTTGTGACTAGAGGATAAATGTAAGGATGTAGAGGCCTATCTCACTAGGGGTAGGATAGATACTGCCTACAGGAGAATTAAAGAGACTTTTGGAGAAAGGAGTACCAGTTGTATGAATATTAAGAGCTCAGATGGGAACCCAGTTCTAAGCAAAGAAGAGAATGCAGAAAGGTGGAAGGAGTATATAGAGGGTCTATACAAGGGCGATGTACTTGAGGACAATATTATGGAAATGGAACAGGATGTAGATGAAGATGAAATGGGAGATATGATACTGCTTGAAGAGTTTGACAGAGCACTGAAAGACCTGAGTCGAAACAAGGCCCTGGGCGTATACAACATTCCATTAGAACTACTGACAGCCTTGGGAGAGCCACTCCTGACAAACCTCTACCATCTGGTGAGTAAGATGTATGAGACAGGCGAAATTCCCTCAGACTTCAAAAAGAATATAATAATTCCAATCCCAAAGAAAGCACGTTTTGACAGATGTGAAAATTACCGAACTATCAGTTTCATAAGTCACGGCGGCAAAATACTATTACAAATTCTTTACAGACGGATCGAAAAACTAGTAGAAGCCGACCTCGGGGAAGATCAGTTTGGATTCCGTAGAAATATCGGAACGCGTGAGGCAATACTGACCCTACGACTTATCTTAGAAGCTAGATTAAGGAAAGGAAAACCTACGTTTCTAGCATTTGTAGACTTAGAGAAAGCTTTTGACAATGTTGACTGGAATACTCTCTTTCAAATTCTGTAGGTGGCAGGGGTAAAATACAGAGAGCGAAAAGCTATTTACAACTTGCACAGAAACCAGACGGCAGTTATAAGAGTCCAGGGGCATGAAAGGGAAGCAGTGGTTGGGGTGGGCGTGAGGCAGGGTTGTAGCTTATCCCCGATGTTATTCAATCTGTATATTGAGAAATAAGTGAAGGAAACAAAAGAAAAATTCGGAGTAGGTATTAAAATACATGGAGAAGAAATAAAAAATTTGAGGTTTGCCGATGACATTGTAAACTCTCAGAGCCAGCAAAGGACTTGGAAGAGCAGTTGAACGGAATGGATAGTGTCTTGAAAGGAGGATATAAGATGAACATCAACAAAAGCAGAACGAGGATAATGGAATGTAGTCAAATTAAGTCGGGTGATGCTGAGGGAATTAGATTAAGAAATGAGTCACATAATATAGTAAAGGCGTTTAGCTATTTGGGGAGCAAAATAACTGATGATGGTCGAAGTAGAGAGGAAATAAAATGTAGACTGGCAATGGCAAGGAAAGTATTTCTGAAGAAGAGAAATTTGTTAACATCGAGTATAGATTTAAGTGTCAGGAAGTCGTTTCTGAAAGTATTTGTGTGGAGTGTAGCCATGTATGGAAGTGAAACATGGACGATAAATAGTTTGGATAAGAAGAGAATAGAAGCTTTCGAAATGTGGTGCTACAGAAGAATGCTGATGGGTAGATCATATAACTAATGAGGAGGTATTGAATAGGATTGGGGAGAGGAGAAGTTTGTGGCACAACGTGACTAGAAGAAGGGATCGCTTGGTAGGACATGTTCTGAGGCATCAAGGGATCACCAATTTAGTATTGGAGGGCAGCGTGGAGGGTAGATATCGTAGAGGGAGACCAAGAGATGAATACACTAAGCAGATTCAGAAGGATGTAGGTTGGATTAGGTAATGGGAGATGAAGAAGCTGCACAGGATAGAGTAGCATGGAGAGCTGCATTAAACCAGTCTCAGGACTGAAGACCACAACAACAACAACTGTATAATGCGGGGAGGGCGCTACTCGAGTACAAGTAGTACATTGTCCCTTAGTTCTGTGCCATATACACTATGTGATCAAAAGTATCCAGAAACTCCATAAACACACGTTTCTCATATTAGGTGCATTGTGGTCCCACCTACAGTCAGGTATTCCATATCAGCGACATCAGTAGTCATTAGACATCGTGAGGGAGTGGAATGATGCGCTCCGTGGAACTCACGGACTTCGCATGTAGTCAGGTGATTGGGTCGCACTTGTGTCATAACTCTGTACGCGAGATTTCCACACACCTAAACATGCCCAGGTCCACTGTTTCCGATGTGATAGTGAAGTGGAAACGTGGAGGGACACGTACAGCGCAAAAGCGTACAGGCTGATCTCGTCTGTTAACGGACAGAGACAGCCGACAAGTGAATAGGGTCGTAATGTGTAACAGGCAGACATATATCCAGATCATTACACAGGAATTCTAGAGTGTATCAAGATCCACTGCAAGTACGAGGGTCATCCAAAAGAAATGCCACTATTTTTATAATAATTCAGTTTTCATTCTGCATGTGTGAAAATTTTACAGTGTGTAGATACATCCTTCCCGCTTGTTTTCAAACTTAGTTCAACTTGTCCCCGTGAGTGGCGCCGTCGCAGCATGTCTTCAAGATGGCTGCTACACTTCGTCAAAAGCAACGTGCTGTCATAGAATTCCTGCGCTGTGAAAACGAGACAGTGGGAAACACCCACAAGAGGTTGAAAAAGGTGTATGGAGATGCTGCTGTCGATCGCAGTACAGTTAGTCGGTGGGCAAGCAGGTTTCGTGATGAAAGCGGGCACGGCAATATTGAGAATTGTCCTCGGAGCGGCAGGCCTCGTACTGCACACACTCCAGACAATGTGCAGTTAACGAATTGGTGACTGCTGACAGACGCATCACAGTGAACGAATTGTCACGCTATGGTGGGATAGGCGAAGGAAGTATTCGTAGAATACTGAAAGTGTTGCCGTTAAGAAAGGTTTGTGACAGGTGGGTTTTCAGGATGTTGACAGTGGGTCACAAAAAAACAAGGAAAACGGTATGCAGCGAACTTTTGGAACAGTACGAGAATGGTGGAGACGAATTTCTTGGAAGAATTGTGACAGGTGATGAAACATGACAGCATCATTTTTCACCAGACACGAAGAGGCAGTTAATGGAGTGGAATCATGCAAAATCACCCACGGAAAAAAAAAAAAAATTCGAAACCACACCTTCTGCTGGAAAAGTTCTGGCTACGGTGTGTTTCGATTCCGAAGTACTCTTGCTTGTGGTCATCATGCCAAGTGAACCACCATAAATTCGGATGCGTATGTGGCGTCACTGAAGAAACTTCAAGCTCGATTGAGTCGTGTTCAACCACATCGGCAAAAGCAGGATGTTTTGCTGTTGCGCGACAATGCACGGCCACATGTCAGTCAAAAAACCATGGAAGCGATCCCAAAACTCGTATGGACAACACTGAAACACCCGCCTTACAGTCCTGACCTGGCTTACCGTGCAGGTATACAGGCGCTGGTTCCTAAATGGTGTAAGGCAGTTAGGGATGGAAATTATGTGGAGAAATGAAAATATTGTTCCTAAAGGGTGTATCTACACTCGGTAAAACTTTAAAACATGTTGAATAAAAGATGGATTTTTTTTTTAAATGGTGTGGATTTCTTTTGGAGTGACCCTCGTACTATGACTGTCGGGCGGGAGGTGAGAAAACTTGGATTTCATTGTTGAGTGGCTGCTCATAAGCCATGTCGCGCTGCTAAATGCCAAACGATGCCTTGCTTGGTATAAGGAGAGCAATCATTGGACCATTGAACAGTGGAAAAACGTTGTGTGGAGTGATGCATCTCGGTACGCAATATGGCGATCCGATTGCAGGGTGTGGGTGTGGCGAATGCCAGGTGAACGTCATCTGACAGCATGTGTAGTGCCAACAGTAAAATTCGGAGGCAGTGGTGTTATGGTATTGTCGTGTTTTTCATAGAGGGGGCTTGAACCCCTTGTCGTTTTGCGTGGCACTATCACAGCACAGGCCTTCTTGCTTCCCACTGTTGAAGAGCAATTCGGGGATGGCGACTGCATCTTTCAAGACGATTGAGCACCTGTTCATAATGCACGGCCTGTGGCGGAGTGGTTGCACGACAATAACATCCCTGTAATGGACTGGCCTGGACAGAGTCCTGACCCAGAACGCCGACTTCGTGCCGGGCCTCACCGACCGACATTGAAACCCCTCTTCAGTGCAGCACTCCGTGAAAAATAGGCTGTCATTCCCCAAGAAAACTTACAGCATCTAATTGAAAGTATACCTGCGAGAGTGGAACCTGTTATCAGGGCTAAGGTTGGGCCAACACCATTCTGAATTCCAGCATTACGCATGGAGGGTGCCACGAACTTGTAGGTCATTTTCTACCACGTGTCCAGATACTTTTGATCACATAGTGCATGTGTGGTGCGCAACTGAACTGCGTCGGATAGGACTTTGTGAATGCCTCTGGTTTTCTGCTGGCACTGTTATGACGAATTACGTAAATGTATGTGTGTATCCTGTTCTTCTTTCCATATGCAACCGTTTTTATTCTTTTCTTGATGATCAAATGATTTATAAAATTTATGTGTCTCTGTTAAAGCATTGTTAATTTTCAGTCATTTCAACACAAATTAAGTTTTCTAAATTCACTTTTCATAATCCACTAACGCTTAGTACATCAGTACTTCAATGGGATGAATGGGAAAGTGTCGTACCTAGAGGATAATGTACCTAGGAACACAGGACGTGCTTTGGTTAGCAGTTTAGTCTAATAACTGATACTATAATGACATTAAGGAATATGCACTAGAGTCCACCATAAGCAGCATCCGCCAGTTTCCACGGTTTTGGTTGTTGCTAAACACGAGGTTGTGTAGTGCGGCTTTCGCAAATATTTCGAGGTTAGACATTGTAATTTTGTATAATATGTTAAAGATATTTGGAATGTTTGGGTCACGAAAGCTGGCAACAGCCGGGAGACTGGTGTGCTGACCGCAAACCCCTCCGTATCCCCAGGCAGTAACGTCTATCGGCTGGTCGGTGTTATGGTCTTCCGAGGCCTGTTCGGACGGATTTTGAAGTTTTTTTATTTGCAACGTACTGTTAATTCTACACTTAAAGAATTTTATGGAAAGTTAAGTCTATATGTTTTTGAAATTAGTCGTACAGCATCTGAAGGGTAACTTAATACTTAGCCGCTCGAGCATCCTCCTGTACTTTGATGCAGAAGAATACTTTCTACTGCAGAGCTTGTGACCTTTGCATATTAAATGAGGTTCTTCAATGTCTTAACAATTTTACCTATGTTGATAATGGAAAACTGTGTCTCCTTACAACAGCTTCAGTTTCAAAATGTATTTAACTTGCAACTGGGTTTCGATATTACTTGTGCTTCCTTCGACTTATTGGTGTGTGTCACAGTAATGTAACAGGTAACAAACACACTGTCCGAACAGGCCATGAATGTCTAACAGGACCGACCAGTTGCTGGTCATCCTCAGGCCCTAAGCGTCACCGAGTGCTAATGCAGAGGGGCATGTCGTCAGCAAACCGCTCTCCCAGCCGTTGTCAGCTTTGTTGACCAGTGCCGCTACTTCTCAGTGAAGCAGCTCTTCAACTGGCCTCATAATGGCTGAACGCACCCGGCTTGCCAGCAGCACTCGGCAGACCGGGACGGTCCAAGTGCTGCCCAATCCCGTCAGTGCTTAACTTCGGTGATCTGACGGGAACCATTGTTACCACTGCGGAAAGGTAGTTGGCACAATGTAACAGATACAAGCCGGCCGCGGTGGCCGAGCGGTTCTAGGCGCTTCAGTACGGAACCGCGCGACTGCTACCGTCGCAGGTTCTAATCCTGCCTCGGGCATGGATGTGTGTGCTGTCCTTAGGTTAGTTAGGTTTAAGTAGTTCTAAGTTCTAGGGGACTGATGACTTCAGATGTTAAGTCCCATAGTGCTCAGAGCCTTTTTTTTTTTTTTTTTTTTTTTTTTGTAACAGATACAAGATGGAATACAATATTGAAAAGATTTTCTACATCTGCATATACATTGTATTCCGCAAGCCACCCAGTAGGGGATACTTCTGGTACCACTAACTGATCCTCCTACCTGTTCCATTCGCGGATGGCGCGTGGGAAGAATGACTGTCAGTAAGCCTCCGTATAGGCTCTAATTTCTCGAATTTTTTCTTCGTCAGCGCTACGCAATATGTGTGTGGGAGAAAGTAATATGTTGTCCGACTTCCTGGAAAGAGCTCGTTTAAATTTCAAGAGTAAACTTTCTCGACAAGAATAGTTTTAAATTTCAGTCAAGTAGTTGTTCTTAGGTACATGACACTTTTGCACCTTGAAACATGTTTTTGCATTAAAAAACTTAATTTTCCGGAGCACCTTTGTAAGCTTTAAGAAAATATATCAAAGTTCTATTACCTGAGGTGGGTAGAGGCGATAGTCCGAATAGCGTCCCAAGATTCAAGACTCTTCCCTTGTCGAAATGACTGAATATTGACAAGTCGATGTTTCATGCTTGAATTTTTAGTACCGAGAGATAAGTTTCTATCCTAATGTACAAACTTATTTCAAAAGAAATTGATTTGGAAAATACAGACTTGAAAAAGTTCTTTCAAGAATTCCGAGGAAAGAGGCGAACTTTAAAAGAAAAAGGAGAATCTTTTTTGCACCTTAATGCCACCGTTTGTAAATTTGTGCATGCGAAGAAGTGCGAGTGAGATCAGACCAGCATACAAACTGTTCCGTTCCAATCACAGCGGTAGCATTTTTTCCGGATATTACAGAATCCGACGTTACAGCACAGCAGTACGTGGACGATATTCTAATCCCCAACTTCTTACAATTCACGGGAAGCCATCCTGAGCACACTGCGAGAGTTTCTGTTGTTTGTCTCCGTGCTTGGAAAACCCTGTCTTCGCCATCAAGGTCTCCGGATCTCTCCCAAACTGAGAACGTTTGGATCATTATGGGTAAGTCCCTAATTAGGCGCTATATCCCTCCGGAAGACATCTAACAACTCTATTAGTCACATATGGAGCGTAGTAAGAATGACTGTTTAAATGCCTATGTGCGTGCTGTAATTTATATAATTGTTCTCACGATCCCTGTGGGAGCAATATGTAGGAGGTTTTAGTATATTTCTGCAGTCATCATTTAAAGTCGGTTCTTGAAATTTTATTAGTAGACTTTCTCAGGAAGGTTTCCGTCTATCTTCAAGATTCTGACAGTTCAGCTCTGGCATAATATCCATGACACACTACCGTGAGTCAAACAAACCGCTGCAGAGTGAAAATCTCATTCTGGAAACCTCTGAACATTTGTGCTGCCCTTCTCCGTATACATTCAATATCCCCTGCTAGCCTTAATTTGTACAGGTCTCTGATATTTGAGCAGTATTCTGGGATGGGTCGCATGCGTGATTCGTAAGCGATCTCGTTTGTAGTCTGATTGCATTTTCCTAGTCTTCTAACAATAAACCGAAGTCTAGTACCTGCTTTACCCATGACTGAACCTAAGTGACCGTTACATTTCAAGTCCTTACTTAGTGTTACAGCCATGTATTTGTATAACATTACAGATTCACTGATATTATATTCATATGACAGCGTGATTTTTGTTTTGTCAACAACATAATTTTACATATCTAAGCACTTATAGGAAATCTGCTAGTCTTTCCACCACCTTGGAATCTTATCAAGGTCTGACTGAATATTTGTACAGTTTTCTTCCGACTTTGCTTCACTGCAGATAACATCATTACCTGCGAAAAGACTTGTTTCCTATTGTCCGCAAGATCGTTACTATACAACATGAACAGGAAGGGTCCCAACACACTTCCTGGTTTACACCCGAAGTTACGTCTGCACCTGTCGATGACTGTCCATCCAAGATAACATGCAGAGTCCTCCCTACCAAAAAATCCTCAGTCCAGTGACACATTTCGTCTGATACCACACACGATGTACATTTGTTAATAAGCGTTTCTCTTGTAGTGAGTCAAATGCTTTTCGGATACCGAGAAATACTGTATATGCTTGACTGCATTGATCTATGGCTTTCAGGATTTTACGTGAGAAAAGTGCGAGCTGCATTTAACATGATCTATCTTTTAGATATCTGTGCTGCTTAGGATGGACGGAGCAATTCTGTTCCAGATACCTCATTACGTCTGAATTCAGAATATGTTATAAGATTCTACAACAAATGGATGTTGAGGATAGCTCTGTGGGTCACTCCTGCGACCCTCCTTGTATACTGGTGTGATCTATCGTTTCTTCCAGCTACTAGGCACGGTGTTTTGTTCGCTGGATCTGCGATATAATTAACAGAGGGACTAATTCAGCCACAAACTGGGTGTAGAATCTTCTAGGGATTTCATTTGGCCCTGGGGCTTTGTCCAGTTTTAACGATTTCAGCTGTTTCCAAACGCCACTGACACTAATATTTATTTACTCACCTTTTGCGTGCTACTTGGATGAAATTGAGGCAAGTCTTTTGGGTTTTCCTTCGTGAGGGAACATTGGACGCCAAGTTAACCATTTCTGCTTTTGGTTTGCTACTCTCAATTTCTGTTCCTGCCTTGTCCATGAGTGACTAGACATACGAAGAGAAATCCTTTGGGTTTTGTTAAAGATCTTTCGACAATATTCCGGTGAAGTAGTGACTGAAAACTTCAGGCACTGCTGCCTTGATTGCCAAACGCGTTTCGATCAGCATCTCTATATCCATAGCGCCATATTACTTTTAATACCCATTCTGCAGGAGTCTCTGCTTTTTACAGTGACATTATGCTATGGATGCTCTCTCCTATGTTCTACTAGAAGTGAGTCTGTCCATTTCGTAGTCAACTATTCACTTAAACTTGACCTATAGTTTCTCTACACGCTCATGTCCTAGGCTAAAAACTTAAATTCCTCACTGACATATGACACTACTGCTTCCCACTCTCGTTTGGCGAACATGTAAATCTTTCCGCTTGTTTCAGTTTCCTTTTGTACCTTCCTCATAGAGATACCAAACTGAGTGATGTTACAGTTTGTTCCGCGTAACGCCACACGTTTCCTATAGAAGTACGATCGTGTGATACAGTGGTCCAGTCGAAATGCGATGCGGTGTCAAATCAAGAACGTAGGCGCACAGTCATGTAAACGCGCTGTTCTCCTCTCTCTAGTGTTTCGGAATACTCATTACTCAGAAGCAAAAGGAAGGACAACACCTGAATGTTAAACTAAACTCCCTGGCTCACGTTCAAGGTGACTTGAATGATGGTTACAAGTCGTGATCCGAGAAACACCCCCAAAGCATCACAGGGCCGCCCCACACCAGAATTTCGCCTTCCACCCACGGAGGATTAACCGTCTCTTTGGGTCGTTGGGAATTCTAGACCTCGCGCTATTTGGAAAGAGGCAAAACCGTAACTAATCAGACCACAATACATGCCTGAAGTTAGATACTTCGCAATTCCAGTATTGTATGGCCCATACAGCTTTAGGAAAGGTGGTGACTACGTGCATGACAATGGCAGCAAGACTTAAGAAAAATCGAGACACCTTCATCGGATATATCGACACGGGAAAAAACATTCGAGAACATAAAATGAGGCAAAAAGTGAGAAATTTTGAGAGAAATAGGAATAAGCTGTAAGAGAAGACGAATAAACACAATGTGTACAAGTATCAGGATGGAAGTATAAGAGCAGAAGAGCAAGAAAAATGTTCCCCAGTTAAAAAGGTTGTCCTACAAGGATCTAGTACTTTGCCCCTACTGTTCAACCCACACACAGAAGAAGCAATGGTGGAAACAATGGAAGTTAAGAGAATGGGGTCGAGTTCAAGGGTGAGAAGATATCAATGACAAGATACCCTAAAGTCATTATTGCATTCTGCGAACATTGAGAAAAAATTATGTGACCTCGTAAACGAAATGATCTGGCTAATGAGTACAGAAAATGGCTTGAGAATACATAGACGAAAACTATGAGGAGTGGCAGAAATTAGAATAAAAAAAACTTAGCATCAAAACTTGTGACCAACAATTAGATAAAATCAAAAATTCTTCTGCCACAGAAGCAACAAACGTATGATGGACGAGGCAAGGAGGACATAAATAGGAGACTAGCACAGGTAAAGAGAACATTCGTAATGAAAAAAGCCTATTATCATCAAATATAAACCACAATTTGAGGAAGAAACATTTAAAAATGTACTTTTGAAGCACAGAATCGTACGGTAGTAAATCATGGACTATAGGGAAACCGAAAATAAATAGAACTACATTGTTTCAGATGCGGTGTTATGGATGGGTGTGAAATATTAAGTAGAACGAGGAGTGATGCTCTTCTCCGTATGCTCGACGAAGATAGGAACATGCGGATGAAACTAAAAAGAAGAGGTCGCAGGCTGACAGGACACGTGTTATGACAATATAAAATAGCTTCCATGCTAATAGAGAGAGCTCTGGGGAGTAAAAACTATAGGAGATGACAGTGATTGGAATACATTCAATAAATAATGAGGACGTAGCGTGCAAGAGCAACTCTGTAATGAAGAAAACTGATGACTCAAAAAACTTACTCACTAAAGATGGGCAGCATTTTCTGCCGCTGTGAACAATAGTCCTTTGGAATGAACCCGATCCCAAACTTCAGTTTCAAGCAATTTTCTTCGCAGTGTTCGGAAATAATTTGTGATGAGCCTACATTGACTGGCAGCAATTGTAGTCGGGTTTGAAACTGATTGTCGTCGAAAAGACTGCCACTCCTATACTCTTGTTGTCTCTTGGGATATTTTCACTACCACTGTTCAAGGTTTGGTCATTATTAAGTCCTAACACAACAGCTCGTTTCTGCCAATTTGTCACATCTCAACGTCGACCTGTCTCATTACCCTTCGTTTGTCTAACAGACTGACACATCCACACCACTTCATTGCCACCATTAACGACAGCTGTGGAAGATACCCGGCACGAGTCCTACACTGTCTGCAGTGTTCCAAAGCACCCACTGTGTTTGAGAGGAGACTGATTTTTTTTCGATGAGCTTTGTAATACCATTAGAATCGTTACTTCGCAGTCGTTCGACCAGTTAAATGATTTCATGTTTATTTAAGTGCCAGACATTACTACAAACTACATATTGACATCGAACTTTTAGATACAGGCCCCAGCGAATGCAGCAAGAGAGCGTATGGTGCGTACCTGAGTCCTCAGCAGCGGGCGGTGGAGCTGGAGAGGCTGGCCCCGGCGGCTGCGAGGGCGGAGGCGGAGGCCATCAGCAGCGACCAGAGGGGCGGAGCGCGCCGCCTCCACGCGCCGTTGTCCAACACTGTCAAAAAAGGGCACCCGCGCTCAGGCCACGCGCGCAACTCTGTGCTACGGCTGACAAGTCTGTGTACACTGCTGGCTCATTTTGGAACATTATTATTTTTAAACAATCTATAACGTTTAGGTAGTTTAATCTATATTACCAACCCTTGAAAAATTTATGATTACAGTAGGGTATAAAACAGTACATCTACATCTACATCCACACTCCACAAGCCACCTGACGGTGTGTGGCGGAGGGTACCTTGAGTACCTTATCGGTTCTCCTTTCTATTCCAGTCTCGCAATGTTCGTGGAAAGAAGGGTTGTCGGTATGCCTCTGTGTGGGCTCTAATCTCTCTAATTTTATCCTCATGGTGTCTTCGCGAGATATACGTAGGAGGGAGCAATATGCTGTTTGACTCCTCGGTGAAGGTGTATTCTCGAAACTTCAACAAAAGCCCGTACCGAAGTACTGAGCGTCTCTCCTGCAGTCTTCCACTGGAGTTTATCTATCATCTCCGTAACGCTTTCGCGAATACTGAATGATACTGTAACGAAGCGCGCTGCTCTCCGTTGGATCTTCTCTATCTCTTCTATCAACCCTATCTGGTACGGATCCCACACTGCTGAGCAGTATTCAAGCAGTGGGCGAACAAGCGTACTGTAACCTACTTCCTTTGTTTTCCGATTGCATTTCCTTAGGATTCTTCCAATGAATCTCAGTCTAGCATCTGCTTTACCAACGATCAACTTTATATGATCATTCCATTTTAAATCACTCCTAATGCGTACTCGCAGATAATTTATGCAATTAACTGCTTCCAGATGCTGACCTGCTATATTGTAGCTAAATGATACGGGATCTTTCTTTCTATTTATTCGCAGCACATTACACTTGTCTACATTGAGATTCAATTGCCATTCCCTGCACCATGCGTCAATTCGCTGCAGATCCTCCTGCATTTCAGTACAATTTTCCATTGTTACAACCTCTCGATATACCACAGCATTATCCGCAAAAAGTCTCCGTGAACTTCTTATGTTATCCACAAGGTCATTTATGTATATTGTGAATAGCAACAGTCCTAAAACACTCCCCTGCGGCACACCTGAAATCACTCTTACTTCGGAAAATTTCTCTCCATTGAGAATGACATTTTGTATTGAAGTTGGTATGCAACATACCAATGGAGATCTAATAATTGTAATTAACTAACGCATAGCGTATAAATTATATCCTTCTAAGAATAATATTTGAAGTGGCAAAATTTGTAATATTTTAGCAGCAATGTAGCATTTTCCCCTCCTTTAGTGACATGTCAACGTTTATAGCATCTGTAGATTTGCAGAAAATTCTTATCACTGTTGGCTCCATTATACCTTTTGAAATTATAGAGGCAGAAGGGATAAAATACAGGGATATATAGTTTTTCTACAACTTCCCAAAAGAGGAAAATATTGGACAGCATTGACAAGATCTGTAGGACATGAAAGGGAAGCGTTAATCGAGGAGAGAGTGAGACACTATTGTAGCCTACAACAGCTAGACTATTATCCAATTTGTGTATTGAACGTACAGTAAAAGAAACAGAGGATAAATATTGAAAGACACTTAAAGTTCAGAGTGTGAAACTAAAATCTTTGAAGTTCACCTAAGGCACTGTGATTTTGTCAGATACGGCAACGGGTTGGAAAGTGCAGTTGAAGCGAATAGAGGGATTCATGAATATCAAAACAAGGAAAACAACAGCATTGTAATGTAGGAGAATAAACTGAGGCTAATCTGAAAGGATTATATTAGGAAATAAGACACTTAAAGTTGTAGATGAGTTTAGAAATCCAAGCAGCAGAATAACTGGTAATGGCCGAAGTAGACAAGATATAAAATGCTGACCGCCAATGGCAAGAAAAGGAATTCCCGAAAAGAGATAATTATTAATATCTAATATCACTTTAAGGGCTACATAGTTTTTACTCAAATTAATTGACTAGATCGTAGCTTTATTCGCAAGAGAAACATGGCTAGAAGGGAACAGAAGGTTTTCAAATGTGGTACTAGAGACGAATACCGGAGGTATACGGGTAGATCGAATAACTAATGATTATATAGTGAACAGAATTAGAGAAAAATGTATTTGTCGTACAACTTGACTAAAAGTAGTGATCAATTGACTGCATAGTGAACAGAATTAGGGAAGAAATGTATTTCTGGCCCAATTTGTCAAAAAGTACTGATCAGTTGACAGGACGTATTTCCTTCGGCATCTTTTCGTAATCCTAGCTACTGCTCCGTCGGTGATAACGGAACTGTCGACAGGACGTTAAACTCTGATCTTATCTTCCTCCCTTTCTTCGTTCTTTCCCTCCTTCCTTTCTTCCTTCCTTCCATCCAACCGAAGGAATATGCTACTTCTAGAAATTAGTTTGTGATTGTCGTGCTCTGTGAAAATACCAACGGTTTCGCGTTAGTCCCTGTAATGATCCTCTGTTATACAATAGTTCAAACCAACCTCAGAGAAGCACTGATCAAATCACATCAAAACAGTGTGAATCAGGTTCCAGTTACAGATTTTGTTCCTGCTGTGACCAGAAAACACAATTAACGCCATTAACTATTATGTGGCTAATACATAGAAATTCGCTGGTGTGGCTGGATGTTGCCCTCATGTTTACGAGCTTACTACGTAAAAGGTATAAACTACGCTGACACAATTTATTAAACAAATCGTCTCGCATTGTCTTTGGTTGATTTTCACAGGGTAAAATTTACACCGCCTGTATGTATATCTAATCCTTTAATGCAAGAAATTGTACAAACTGCTTGAATCTGATTGAAAACACGATTAAACATTTTTGAAATTCTTTTGTTGCTTTTCCCTATGGATAACAAACACCAAATACCGTATGGGTAGTTAACGTATTCTTTATTAGTTCACAGACTTACGATACCAGAGATGCTACATTGTCGTGTAACACATTTCCCCGCACGACCCCTATGGTCGCAGTTTCGAATCCTGCCTCGGGCATGTATGTGTGTGATGTCCTTAGGTTAGTTACGTTTAACTAGTTCTAAGTTCCAGGTGGCTGATGACCACAGATATTAAGTCCCATAGTGCTCAGAGCCATTTGAACCATTTTCCGCTCTTTCCGCTCTTTTAACATTGTTTCACCAATTGGAACCGAGTGAAACATTCGCTATATAGAAAAACATGTACATAAACACGTCTATATCTCCAAGGCTACCTGTAATCACCGTTAAGAACCTTATTCAAACCACTTTCAATCTGCTTCTCAAACGTTCTGCTTTCTAACAGCGCGTGGGAAAAATGAACGCTCAAATCTTTCCGTACGAGCTCTAGTTTCCTTATTTTATGTCGATGATCATTTCTCCGTATGTTGTGGTGACAATGAACTATTTTCGCAGTCAAAGTAGAAAGTTGGTGATTGAAATTTCGTGAAAATATCTCGCTGCAACCAGAAAGCGTTTGCCTTTATGTTTTCCACCCTAACTAGTTTATCACATCAATAAGGGCCTGTCATCTATTTAGCGATAATACAAAACAAGCAGTCCTTCTTTGGATTTATTCAATGTCCTCTGTCAGTCCTGTCTGGAAAGGATCCCATACCGACAGCAGTACACTAACATAGGACGGACAAGCGTGGTGCATGCAGGCTCTTTAGAAGACCTGTTGCATTTTTTGTATGTTCTGTCTATAAAACGCATTCTTTGGGTTGTCTTCCCCACGACATTATTTATGTGATAGTTTCTCTTTATGCTGTTCGTACTTGTAATTTCTAGGTGTTTAGCTGAATTGACAGCCTTCATATTTTTGTGATTTACAGCGCAATCAAAATTTAATGGATTTGTTTTGATACTCATGTGGATGAACTCACACATTTCCTCATTCATAGACAAATGTCACTGTTCGCGACAGAAATATAAGGTGTCTAACTCATTTTGCAATTGGGTTTGATCTTCTGATGAGTTTACTGGACGGTAAAAGACAGAATCGTCTGCAAACGTTCTAAGAGGGTTGCCTCGATAGTCTCCTAAATAACTTTTATGGATTAGAAGCAGCAGACGGCCTATGACACTTCCTTGGGGAACGTTGTTTCACCTGGTGATTATCAAACAGTTAATATGATCTGTGACCTTTACGACCGGGTATAACGAATTTAGTCGCACAGCTGTGACGATACTCCATAGGCGCGCAGTTTGTTTTTAAGTCTTTCGTGAACAATGATGTCAACAGTCTTCGGGAAATCTAGAAAAATGGAATCAGTTTGAGATCGCCTGTCAGTGGCATTCACTATTTCGTGCGTGCAAACAGCTATTTGTGTTTCACAAAAACGAAATAATCTCAATTCGTGCTGTGTGTCAATAGGCAGTTACTCTCGAGGTAATTCATCGAGATGTTCTAGGCGCTTCGGACTGGAACCGCTCGACCGCTACGGTCGCTGGTTCGAAACCTGCCTCGGGCACAGATGTGTGTGATGTCCTTAGGTTGGTAAGGTTTAAGTAGTTCTAAGTTCTAGGGGACTGATGACGTCAGATGTTAAGCCCCATTGTGCTCAGAGCCATTTGAACCATTTACTCCTATTTACGCTCCTGAGTATTGGTGCACGTGTACCAATTTCAAGTCTTTTGGTGTGGAGCTTTCGTGGTGTGAGCGGCTGCATGTGATTTTTAAGTATGGTGCTATTGAATTAGCATACTCTGATTTCCGGAAGATTAGCCTTTACTATGTGGTTTAAGCTGCTTCGCTATACCGAGAATGTCTATTTACTCTTGTTGGCAGCTGTTCTTGATCCGGATGTCGGAACATTTTACCATTTTACTTCGTCTTCTGTGGGGAACGAGTTTGGAAAATTGTGTTTAACGATTCCGCTTTAGTGGCGCTGTTATCGGGAATATTACCATTGCTATCGAACGGCTAAGGTATTAATTGCGTCATGCCGCAGGGGTGCTTTACATATGCCCAGAATCTGTTTGGACTTTTTCACTATTTAGTGACAGAGTTTGGTTGAGGAAGCTATTAAAACCATCTAGCATGGAAGTTCGTGCTCAGTTTCCAGCTTTATTAAAACAACACAAATCTTCGAATTTTTTGTTCTTTTAAATTTGGCATGCCTTTATCGTTGTATCTGCTACGGTGTTGTGCTTTGTATTGTGTACCATAAAGGATCAGTATCATCTTTTATTAATCTCTCAATTGCCGCCATACTATTTCTTTGAATTTAACCACATCCGATCTGCACTTACACATTGCGAAAGAAAAATAATCGCAGCACCAAGAAGGAGTCGTGTTGCGTAATAGAAAGTGGATAGGTGTGTTTCTAAATGTGAAAGATGATTTCTTTTCCAGTTTCACGCCAGTCTCATAAGAGTGGCACTACTAGCGCCACTATGAGGATGCAAGCCAAGTTCGTTTTAAATACGCGTTGTAAGGGTCGTGAGCGTTTGCTGCCCTTCATTTTGAACTTAGTTAGTAGATGTTAGTCAAGAATGTCTCCAGGGTGACAAAGACGCCATTATCAGCACGCCACTCAGTTTGAACACGGCCGTGTAATAGGGCTAGGAAACGTTGGATTTTCTTTCCGTGATACTGCAGAAAGACTTGGGAGGAACGTAGCCATTGTACATGATTGGTGACAACGGTGGTCACTAGATTGTACGGTCGCAAGAAGACATAGCTCCGGACGGCCATGTGGCGCTACCGAGGGGAGACCATCCTGTTTGGCTTATGGCTCTGGCGAATGGTACTACATCTGCAGCAGCAGTTCGAGTAGCATTGGCATCACTGTGACACTACGAAGTCTTACAAATTTGTTACTTCCAGGACGGCTCCGAGCCGGAATCTCTGTGACGTGCATTTAGCTGAACCCAAATCATCGCAATTTGCGGCTTCAGTGGCGTCAAGCGAGAGTTCGTCACAGGCAGGGTGAAGGTATGTTGTGTTTTCGTACGAAAGTTGGTTCTGCGTTGGTGCCAGTGATGGCTGTGTGCCGGTATGATGGAAGCCAGTTGAGGTTCTGCAACCAAACAGTCTGTGTGTTAATGACAAAGGAGCCACAATTAAATTTACGGTCTGGGGTGCAATTGCATATTAAAGCAGGAGAACTCTCCTGGTTATCTCAAGCACCCTGACTGCAAATTTGTGTGTGAGTCTGCTGATTGGACGCTTTATACTGCCATTCACGAACAGCATTCCAGGAGATGTTTTCCAAGAGGATAATGATCGCCCACATACCACTGTTACAACCCAACATGCTCAACAGTGCCAAGATACTGCCTTGGGCTGCTCATCACCAGATCTGTTTAGAGTGGAGCACATAAAGGACATCACAGAACGACAACTCCAGTGTTATCTACAACCAGCATTAGCGAGTCCTTTATTGTTCGATCAGGAGCAACAGGCATGGAACTCCATCCCACAAACTGACATCCGGCACCTGTACAACAAAATGCATAGGAGCTTGCATTGTGGCAGCTACACCGGTAATTAATGTACCAGCATTTCACATGTGCAATGGCGTATCTCACACTTACATTGACCTGTAATCTTACAATGTCGATCACTTAAATCTGTTACCTGGTCATATGTACTCCCGAAATTTTATTACTTTACACTGATTACTTTCCCGTGTTGCGATTTTTTACCGTCAGTGTAGTTAGTTGGGATGGAGTGGACACTGTCACTGAGGAAGGCGCCGAATGCATCTTTTCTGCTTTTTTCAAACACATATTTTGTTTTTCTCTTTAGTGGATTTGGATATGGTGGTCGTCAGTCTCGCTACAGCACCTTGTTGTCACTAACCCCTGTATCCACCAAGGTGCTTCCAGTTTTCTCTGGAATATTTGTTGCTAAGTGGTCAAGTATGCTTCCACAAACATTTACCCTTCGAGTGGGCTCCCGTACCAACAGTTCAAAATAATTGTTGGAGAAAGCATTTAGTTCAATTTATGTCGATGCTTTATGCCCACCACCGGCTTTGAGCATAAATTTTCATATCAAGGGCAGATTGAAGGAAATCATCATTAAAATGGCATGAGTGTTGATACCTATTTGATAAGACGAGTTTTCTTTGATCTGTCCAGCAACTGATTCATCTTAGGCGAGGGGTGGGGCGGGGGCGGTGGGGGAGGGGGGCGGAGGGGCTCGGTAAAATGAGCCAGTTATTAGATTTTACAGTTGCCAAGTATAACGTGAACTCATAGTGTCTACTTCAATCGCTTTAAGATAAACTACTTCTAATAGCAAAAAACACGCCGCCACCAGCTGTAATTCATCTGTCCCTTCTTAACACCGTCAGGTACTTTCAAAAATATCGGCTGAGCTTATATCTCAGCGTCTGGTATATGTAACGTTTTGAGCTTCAGTGCATTGTAGTAGCACTTGGAGCTCTATTTCTTTCCCGACACAGCTACGGCAATGTAGAACTGCAATACTTTTTCCTGGTGTGTCTATCCTGTTCCTGGGTATGTCCCTTTGAGACTGAAGCCCTTTCAGTACTTTCCAAGGACCCTCGAACAAAAGTAATGGCACAGTCCATTCCTCGCAGACCAGATGATTCAACTCTTGCCTGTGTACAGTCGATAGGGCAGTGTCATCAACTGTTTTTTGTCTTGAAATCATCTGCCACATACTTACACCTTCTTTCAGTGTGATAAATCATCAGCCACTTCGTATTGCGAAGGAGAAATACTATGGCGAGTACCGATCATAATGAAAATTTCATAACTGCATTATGGTGGAAGTGGAAATGGTTTCATCTCGCGTATTTTCACGTTCAGACTTTGAATATTCTTTACTAAGACCAGAATAATTTTTTGGATCACCGATCTTCTGGCTTATTTGATGAAGACCTCCACTATTTCCTATACCAAACGCTTCCGCTCGGAGTAGCAATTAAACACAACGTCCTCGGTTGTGTGTCGAATATATAAAAATCTCTTCTTGTCAGTACAGCTTTTGTCCTCTACGTGTCCCTCTAGTCGCGTGAAAGTCATTCTCTGATATCTTAAAGTATACTTTGCATCCCGTCCACTCACTTAGTCACTGTTTTCCAAAACTTTCTTTCCTCGCCTACCCTGCTGATAACCCGCTCACTGCTTAGCAAACCATAATCTCCGGGCTCCTTCTCTATCATCCTAAACCAAACATTTCAATTCTCTTATCGTTCGGTTTCCTATAGTCTATGATTCACTTCATGCAGTCCTGTGCCCCAGGTGAACGTTCTTAGAAATTTCCTACTTTAACTAAATCCTGCGTTTGATACTAATAGGTTTCTTTTAGTGAAAAATGTCTCGGTCCAGTCTTATAACAGATAAAGACTGTAATATCGAATTCCAGTTAACTAGAAAGCTTATAATTGTATTTTAAGCTGAAGTGTGAAGGAAACGACAATCAATGCTTTGAATATTTAGTAGCTTTCGTTCACCACATGATGTGCGACGCACCCGGCTAATAACGCCCATCCCCATTCGCAATGCCATCATGTACATCATTAACCTAAATTAATAGCTGTATTTAAAAACAACAAACTTCCGAGATAGAAATTTCATTCTGTTTCCATAGCTCCTTCGCCACCTTGATATGATGTAGAAATGTTCTAATATTGAAAATTACGAAAGGAAGAGGCAAAGAGCGTAATATTAATTTCTATCATCAGACAAAAAGAGAGCCATGTATATCTCATTCGGACGCCCTTGAGAGAATAAGAGGTTTAAATTAAAGAGAACACCTGTGTAACAAAATGGATGAAAATGATAAAAAATATGAATTAAATGTGAATACTTACTAGGAAGAGGGTTGTCGGCTCCTGAAACAAAGAGTAAAATTTCAGTAAAGTGCAATCTACCTGTTAGCCTTAAATTATATATGTATTAGGCTGCATCAAGTGAATTGTGACATCCTTTCTGATTTATTTTTGATGTGTGCAAGGCCATGGTCTAAGGAACGCCACAGTGCTTAGGGTCTCGTTTTCCAACTGTAAAAGGTAGCCTCACGGTATGTAAAGATGTCGTTAGTTTATTTTCAAACTTAAACGAGCACTCAAACCGAACTGTTTATACACGATCCAGTCACATTAATGAGACCACCAACTGTGTTCGACGTCAACATGCAATAAAACCTTACAAGTGGCAGGTGGCAGCACTAGCATTGGAGGGTATATAAACTGTGGTGTCGGGGTGGTGGGTGGCGGGGGTGTGGGGGGAACGCGGCAAACTGTGCAGTCGTTGTCGTAACGCGGAAATGGAGCAACTTATTTGACATCCAAAAGGGCATTATCACTCACTTTCGAGTCAAGGGCGGAAGCTTTAACCTGTACACGTGCCGCCGTGGCTTAAGTATTCCGTGCATAACAAAATGGTGCTATCTGAAGCTGGCGCCAAACCAGATGTAGGGTACCGCGCGCCATAGATGACATGGCTGAACAATAGGTGCGGAAATGTGGGCAGGCTAATACATTTGCAATTGTTGGGCAACTGACCGCCTACATAAGCCAAGGGGCTGCTGGTAGCCTCTCCTCGGCGACGCTTCAGCGAACACTGCTGCGAATGGGCCTCCACAGTGGGCAACTGATTCATGCACCCAAGTTGACTGCCGATCATCAGCAACGAAGGCTGGAATTTGCTCGACAATACCGTAACTGAAAGTTCACTGAGTGGTGACAGGTTCCAACGCTCAGTCGAACAGATGGCGGCTGGCATGCAGAGAGTGAAATGTCTGAAAACAAGCACCGTGAAATAGTTATGGTCTGGGAAACGTTTTGGCGGAATTGCCGAGGTAATCTAGTCATTCTGGAATGCACAGTGATTCAGCACAAGTATGCAACTATCTTCGGGAACTATTTCCAACCATACAAATTAGTTTGTTTCTCCTCGGCAATATGGCATCTACCAGCAGAATAATGGAATGTGTCACACAGCTCGCAGTGTACGTGTGTAGTTCGAAGAACGCCAGGGTGAGTTTGCCGTACTCTCCTGCCCATAAAACTACCCAGATTTAAATCCAATCGAGAATCTGTGGGATCATCTCAATCGTGCTGTTCGGGCCATGGATCGTTGACTGAGAATCCTAGCGCACTTGAGTCAGCATTGCTCCACATCCCTATAGGTTCCTTCTAGAAACCCAGTGACTCTCTTCCGTCACGTCTCGCTGATAAAGGTGGTTATTCAGGCTTTTGACAGATAATCACATTAATGTGACTGGGCAGAGTATGTAAACACTGTACCCTCACCGTCTGTGAAGGAACTTCCAGAATTAGAAAACGAAATTTTAAGCACTGAAACTCGTCTGAAAGCACGGCCTATTTTCCATAAAACAAACATCACCAAGTACGTGAATACAGACCCTTAAAGCCTACGCAGTATGATCAAACATCTGGCAGCTTGAGATGTATTGATGAAACAGGAATATTTAAAAATAAAATACTGTTTGATTAGGACAGTTTTAAACTATATAAATTATATAAAATTATTTTCAATGTAAAATTTATGGTAATTAAATGAAGAATATAATTTCAGTCTGCCACAAATACGTTTTAAGAGATGGTTATGCATTTAGGATCTGCGGGTCTGTTTGGGAGAAAGATTTTAGAAATTAGTATTTCAGGGAAGACGAATGAAAATTAATATGAAGCATTACCCAGGGTAAGAAGATGCTCTTTCGGTAAGCGGTTCTGTATCGCTAAATGAAATATGTGTGGAACTGTGTGATTTCGTTGTAAGTCCACTTAACAACATCCGTTACGTTTTAGTAATCTTAACAAAATCGGAGATACTGGTAGACACGTTGTTAGTTTTCTTAATAACCCGCAGTCAGTAAAAATATTGTCATTCATTATCCTTCTAAGAAGGGACGCAAAGGAAACATCGTAAATAGATTAAGTCTTTGTACGAACTAAGCAACGATAACTGTCGACGGGGCTGCAGAGTAAATCCGGTAGAGATGGTGCACTTGTGCACATTTAGTTAAATTTATTTTTGTACGACTAAACACGAAGTCGTCTATGCCATATAATTTTTTCGACTTTTTCCAATGTAAGATTTAAACGTAATATTTGACTACGAAAATAACTTTGCATTGCAGCGTCTATCACCTACGCTATGAGTGATGTGCTGGTTGCTAAAAACAGCATAACTACTGTGTTTGGTCGATATATATATATATATATATATATATATATATATATATATATATATATATATGTATAAAGTTTTGACTTAAAAACAAAGTAGTTATGGTTACAAATATGTTGTGGAGTGAAGAAAAAACTATGAACTGTTAACAACAGATTTTAATATCTTATTTTCATATCTAAGTGTTCATTGATTTAGATAAGTAGTTTACTTACTGATATTTTAAAATTAAGGCAGGTAATCCACTTACTTCGAGTTAATACATTTCATTAATTCCGGTGAAATATTAAATAAAAAACCAAAACGTAAGAGTTACAAACTTAGTTCCTTTTCAGAATGAGATTTTCACTCTGCAGCGGAGTGTGCGCTGATATGAAACTTCCTGGCAGATTAAAACTGTGTGCCCGACCGAGACTCGAACTCGGGACCTTTGCCTTTCGCGGGCAAGTGCTCTACCATCTGAGCTACCGAAGCACGACTCACGCCCGGTCCTCACAGCTTTACTTCTGCCAGTATCTCGTCTCCTACCTTCCAAACTTTACAGAAGCTCTTCTGCAAACCTTGCAGAACTAGTACTCCTGAAAGAAAGGATACTGCGGAGACATGGCTTAGCCACAGCCTGGGGGATGTTTCCAGAATGAGATTTTCACTCTGCAGCGGAGTGTGCGCTGATATGAAACTTCCTGGCAGATTAAAACTGTGTGCCCGACCGAGACTCGAACTCGGGACCTTTCTTTCAATTTTCACAGCAACAATCGATATAAAATATATCAAAAATTATGCAGTCTTCGTGTAACCAAGACGTACAAGTTGTGCAATATAATCTATCATTTTTTGCTGTTTTCAGATATAATTCTCCGCACTCCTTACAGATATCTAGGAATACTTTTTGTGGTTTTTTTTGTATCGTCTTCCATATCAATGGTATCTTAACGCGCGTGCTAAGTCATTTGAACGAAAAAACAAACAAAACAGAAATGTTTTTACTTATTTAAAACTTTTATTTGATTTATGCGGGAAGTATCGCTAACGAAACAATGTCTGGCATAATTATCGGATTTTACAGCAGCGTGTATTCCGATCTGTAGGGCAGAGACACCGCACCTTATAAATTCATGGCCTCAGTAGGCAAGATGGCCACACTAGAATGAGAACACGCATAATAGAACTTAAATGTTAATACAACTACTGAAAATTATCGAAAAATCTGACTATTTAGCATACACTAAGAATCAGTCGTGACGCTGAGAAAGGTTTGGAAGGGATATTTATACACTTACCTGAGTTATCCCACAAATGCTTATGTACAACTTCGTCGAGCCAAACGTAAATACTTTCAATAATATCTTGGTGTCCTCTAAGCAATTGCATTGTCGACACACACAGACTCAGTCTGGGTTGGCCAAAACTACGAGGGGTGCCGCATGTGTCGCCTCTCCCAGGTTTACCCAATGTTTTAATGCACTGAATACTCGTTACGTATATGTTATCAACAATATTGCTGTATCGATGCAGTGATAAAACACTGGGGTTCTATTCTGAAGGACGGCGATTGGAGTATGCGACCGGCCGTCCACATTCAGACTGCTCGTAATTTTCTCAGATCTCTTCATGCAAATGCTGGGAATATGTTGCTGAAATATCACGTCAAATTTGCTTTCCCCTTCTTCCATACTCTGATACTGATCCATCGGTAATGATCTCATAATTGACGGATCTTTAAACTTTAAACACTTATCTTACTCCTTTCTTTCCACCCCCCCCCCCCTCCATGAACCATGGGACTTGCCGTTGGTGGGGAGGCTTCCGTGCCTCAGCGATACAGATGGCCGTACCGTAGGTGCAACCACAACGGCACAACGGAGGGGTATCTGTTGAGAGACCAGACAAACGTGTGGTTCCTGAAGAGGGGCAGCAGCCTTTTCAGTAGTTGCAGGGGCCACACTCTGACTGATCTGGCCTTGTAACACTGACCAAAACGGCCTTGCTGTGCTGGTACTGCGAACGGCTGAAAGCAAGGGTAAACTGCAGGCGTAATTTTTTCCGAGGGCATGCTGCTTTACTGTATGGTTAATTGATGATGGCGTCCCCTTGGGTAAAATACTCCGGAGGTAAAATAGTCCCCCTTTCGGCTCTCCGGGCGGGGACTACTCATGAGGACGTCGTTATCAGGAGAAATGGTTCAAATGGGTCTGAGCACTATGGGACTCAACTGCTGAGGTCATTAGTCCCCTAGAACTTAGAACTAGTTAAACCTAACTAGCCTAAGGAAATCACAAACATCCATGCCCGAGGCAGGATTCGAACCTGCGACCGTAGCGGTCTTGCGGTTCCAGACTGTAGCGCCTTTAACCGCACGGCCACTTCGGCCGGCATTACCAGGAGAAAGCAAACTGGCGTTCTACTGATCGGAGCGTGGAATGTCAGATCCCATAATCGCGCAGGTTGGTTAGAAAATTTAAGAAGGGAAATGGATAGGTTAAAGTTAGATATAGATGGAATTATTGAAGTTCGGTGGCAGGAGAAACAAGACTTTTGGTCAGGTGAATACAGGGTTATAAATACAAAATCACATAGGGGTAATGCAGGAGTAGGTTTAATAATCAATAAAAGAATAGGAGTGCGGGAAAGCTACTATAAACAGTATAGTGAACGCATTATTGTGGTCAAGATAGACACAAAGCCCATGCCTACTACAGTACTACAAGTTTATATGCCAACTATCTCTGAAGATGAAGAGGAAATTGATGAAATGTATGATGAGATAAAAGAAATTATTCAGGTAGTGAAGGTGAAGGGAGACGAGAATTCAGTCATGGGTGACTGGAATTCGGGAGTAGGAAAAGGGAGAGATGGAAACATAGTAGGTGAATATGGATTGGGGGTAAGAAATGAAAGAGGAACGCGTCTGGCAGAATTTTGCACAGAGCATAACTTAATCATAGCTAACACTTGGTTCAAGAATCATGAAAGAAGGTTGTATACATGGAAGAATCCTGAAGATGCTAGTAGGTATCAGATAGATTATATAATGGTAAGACAGAGATTTAGGAACCAGGTTTTAAATTGTAAGACATTTCCAGGGGCAGATGTGGACTCTGACGACAATCTATTGATTATGACCTGTAGATTAAAACTGAAGAAACTGCAAAAAGGTGGGAATTTAAGGAGATGGGACCTGGATAAACTGAAAGAACCAGAGGTTGTACAGAGTTCCAGGTAGAGCATAAGGGAACAATTGACAGGAATGGGGGAAAGAAATACAGTAGAGGAAGAATAGGTAGCTTTGAGGGATGAGGTAGTGAAGGCAGCTGAGGATCAAGTGGGTAAAAAGACGAGGTCTAGCAGAAATCGTTGAGTAACAGTAGAAATATTGAATTTAATTGACGAAAGGAGAAAATATAAAATCGCAGTAAATCCATCAGGCAAAAAGAAAAACTAACGTCTCAAAAATGAGATTGACAGGAAGTGCAAAATAGCTAAGCAGGGATGGCATGAGGACAAATGTAAGGATGTAGAGGCCTATCTCAGTAGGGGTAAGACAGATACTGCCTACAGGAAAATTAAACAGACCTTTGCAGAAAAGTGAGCCACTTGTATGAATACCAAGAGCTCAGATGGAAACCCAGTTCTAAGCAAAGAAGGGAAAGCAGAAAGGTGGAAGGAGTATATAGAGGGTCTATACAACGGCGATGTACTTGAGGACAATATTATGGAAATGGAAGAGGATGTAGATGAAGATGAAATGGGAAATACGATACTGCGTGAAGAGTTTGACAGAACACTGAAAGACCTAAGTCGAAACAAGACCCCGGGAGTCGACAACATTCCATCGGACCTACTGACGGTCTTGGGAGAGCCAGTCCTGACAAAACTCTACCATCTGCTGAGCGAGATGTAGGAGACAGGCGAAATACCCTCAGACTTCAAGAAGAATATATTAATTCCAATCCCAAAGAAAGCAGGAGTTGCCAGATGAGAAAATTACCGAACTATCAGTTTAATAAGTCACAGCTGCAAAATACTAACGCGAATTCTTTACAGACGAATGGAAAAACTAGTAGAAGCCGACCACGGGGAAAATCAGTTTAGATTCCGTAGAAATGTTGGAACACATGAGGCAATACTGACCCTATGACAGATGTTATAAAGTAGATTAAAGAAAGGCAAACCTACGTTTCTGGCATTTGTAGACTTAGAGAAAGTTTTTGACAAGGTTGACTGGAATACTCTCTTTCAAATTCTAAAGATGGCAGGGGTAAAATACAGGGAGCGAAAGGCTATTTACAATTTGTACAGAAACCAGATGGCAGTTATAAGAGTCGAGGGGCATGAAAGGGAAGCAGCGGTTGGGAAGGGAGCGAGACAGGGTTGCAGCCTCTCCACGATGTTATTCAATCTGTATATTGAGCAAGCAGTAAAGGAAACAAAAGAAAATTTCGGAGTAGTTATTAAAATCCATGGAGAGGAAATAAAAACTTTGAGGTTCGCCGATGACCATGTAATTCTGTCAGAGACAGAGCCGTTGAAAGGAATGGACAGTGTCTTGAAAGGAGGATATAAAATGAACATCAACAAAAGCAAAACGAGGTTAATGGAATGTAGTCGAATTAAGTCGGCTGATGCTGAGGGGATTAGATTAGGAAATGAGGCACTTAAAGTTGTAACGGAGTTTTGCTATTTGGGGAGCAAAATAAGTGATGATGGTCGAAGTAGGGCGGATATAAAATGTAGACTGGCAATGGCAAAGAAAGCGTTTCTGAAGAAGAGAAATTTTTCAACATCGAGTATAGATTTAAGTGTCAGGAAGTCGTTTCTGAAAGTATTTGTATGGAGTGTAGCCATGTATAGAAGTGAAACATGGACGATAAATAGTTTGGACAAGAAGAGAATAGGAACTTTCGAAATATGGTGCTACAGAAGAATGCTGAAGATTAGATGGGTAGATCACATAACTAATGAGCATGTATTGAATAGAATTGGGGAGAACAGGAGTTTGTGGCACAAGTTGACAAGAAGAAAGGACCTGTTTTTACGACTTGTTCTGAGGCATCGAGGGATTCTACTATAGAGGGCAACACATGTGACATTTCGGGAGGATCAGTCTTAAATCAGGTCAAGAGATATATTGCTTCTTCCTGCTTCCGTTCTCTGTATGGTGTTTACCATTTGGCTTTCCGATTACTGATTTAGATGTCGTGATAACCCCACAACGCCAAACCACAACACCGAGAGCTCTGATGCTGTGATAAAGTGAAGTTGTAAGGTGGCGCAGATGAAGTTGTAAGGTGGCTCAACTCGCATATTCAGATAGCCTTGCTGGAGAGAAAACTCTTTGTGGCTGACAGACCTCTGATTTCGAGTCCTTGTCCAATTTACACTGCCTGTGACGTTCATCCGATGTCATAAATACTCAATTTGAGCTATAAAGCCCGATCGGAACAGATAGTCCATTTCTAATTGAATGATGTTGTGGATAATAAGTTATCGAAAGACAAACTCATTTCTCGGTTACTTTCGTTTGACAGTTCCTGCTGCAGTAATACTCTACAAATAAGTAACAGGTCATTTACCAAAACCGAGAACATCTGGAGAGGTCTTTCTGGAGGGCTTACAGTAGCCGTGAGGCGCGACTTGGTACGTCATCACCTCGTGCTGCTATAAAACATTGCCCGTTCTTTACGGGGAGGCTTGCTACAAAAAAGTGCCTCCCGCTTTTGTTACCGACTGGGACTAATTTTACTTTCAGGAGCACAATGCCGCCAGGTACAAAGGCGGGTCTTTGCAAGAAAGGCGGCACCTCTCTTGTATCCGACTCAGTAACCAGTCGCTCTCCCTAATGAAACCCATAAAGATATTCTGCTTGGATGTCGTATCGTTTCTCAGTATTACAGCGGAATTTTTGCTCCTACCTTTAGCACAAGTGCCTCCGGCTTGTCATAACCCTTTTCGTTGGTGTAGAATGCTTCTACAGATTTCCGAAACGCTTTCTAGAATAAAGAAGAAAGCTAACACAAAGAAAGGAAACAACTCTCACTTCCTAATGAATATGTCATCTACATTTTCATCCATACTCTGCAAGTCACCTGACGCTGTGTGGCGGAGGGTACTTTGAGTACCTCTATCGGTTCTCCCTTCTATTCCAGTCACGTATTTTTCGTGGAAATAGAGATTGTCGGTATGCCTCTGTGTGGGCTCTAATCTCTCTGATTTTATCCTCATGGTCTCTTCGCGAGATATACGTAGAAGGGAGCAATATACTGCTTGACTCCTCAGTGAAGGTTTGTTCTCGAAACTTCAACAAAAGCCCGTACCGAGCTACTGAGCGTGTCTCTTGCAGAGTCTTCCACTGGAGTTCATCTATCATCTCCGTAACGCTTTCGCGATTACTAAATGATCCTGTAACGAAGCGCGCCGCTCTTCGTTGGATCTTCTCTATCTCTTCTGTCAACCCTGTCTGTTACGGGTCCCACACCGGTGAGCAATATTAAAGCACTGGGCCACTAAGTGTACAGTAACCTACTTCCTTTGTTTTCGGACTGCATTTCCTTAGGATTCTTCCAATGAATCTCAGCTTGACCGACGATTAATTTTATATGGTCATTCCATTTCAAATCACTCCTAATGCCTACTCGCAGATAATTTATGGAATTAACTGCTTCCAGTTGCTGACCTTCTATATTGTAGCTAAATGATAAAGGATATTTCTTTCTATGTATTCGCAGCACATTACACTTGCCTACATTGCGATTCAATTGCCATTTCTTGCACCATGCGTCAATTCGTTGTAGCTCCTCCTGCATTTCAGTACAATTTTCCATTGTTCGAACCTCTCGATATACCACAGCTTTATCCACAAAAAGCCTCAGTGAACCCCCGATGTTATCCACAAGATCATTTATGTATATTATGAATAGAATAGGTCCTACGACACTCCCCTGCGGCACACCTGGAATCACTCTTACTTCGGAAGACTTCTGTCCATTGAGAATGACATTCTTCGTTCTGTTATCTAGGAACTCTTCAATCCATTCACACAATTGGTCTGATAGTCCATATGCTCTTACTTTTGTCATTAAACGACGGTGGGGAACTGTATCGAACGCTTTGCGGAAGTCTAGAAACACGGCATCTACCTGGGAACCCATGTCCATGGCCCTCTGAGTCTCGTGGACGAATAGCGCGAGCTGGGTTTCACACGAGCGTCTTTTTCGAAATCCATGCTGTTTTATACAGAGTAGATTTCTAGTCTCCAGAAAAGTCTATAGCCACTTTGTAAAGGTAGCTAACCATGTGAGAAAGAGACAGCAACGAATCAGAGTTTGAATGCGCTCTGCAGAGACGTGTAGCAATGCCTTAATTAAGAAGCCATACTGGAAGATATTTGCTGAAAAGCTGGCTATCTGGAGGTATAAGCGATTCTCTGCGAAGTGTATCTGATTCGTGGATGTACATATCTGCTCGATATTTTTGCTAAGATATTTCTCAGTCCCGAAACGAAGAACGACGCTGCGTATAGTAGAAATAATCAAGTGACAAAAATGTGTTCGAAATCTTCATGTTATTGGAATCTTTTGGATTTCGTTATTTAAGGAAAGATAATAAAAGAGGAGAATTCGTGGCTGTTTTTTGGAGAAGCTATTCTTCCGTTTGGCAGGTTGTGTATTATACCGATGCATGTCGTTTTATCACCTCTGCATGGGAAGACTGGCTTTAATTTTACAGATGTATGCTTTCACTCCAGGTTTAGCAACATGGGTTGGTTATACGTCCGGTCGGTCCGGACATACAGCAGATTCTGGAGGCGTTCTGTGTCATCTTTCTCGGCCTCTGGCTCCAAGCGACGGTGGGCTATGGTGTGCTGAGATGACAAACATATCGTCCATGTCACTGATTAGCCTTCTGGCGCCTACCTGCTTGTGCCTGAACACACAGGTGTCCTATATTTCCATTCACTGTTGGGCATCGGCTGGGTTTCTCGACTCCTTATGAGGGCCTTGCGGCTCCGTCTGGAGGAGAGATCCAAATCTTGTATGAATTCAGTAACCACACAACTGATGGCATTTCACACACAGATATTGTCTTGAACTTTTTCATCATTCATCTGCTGATGCATCGCATTGGTATACAACTCCTGAATATACTGTCTCCTTACAAGAATGTTTCAATGAATATTAAACGTTAAGCACTTCAGTAGTTACTAGCTTGCAGTCGAAAGTGCGCAGTTACTTTAGAATATCGACTGGAAGCGAACAACCATCAACTGTTCTGAGTTTCAAATGTTTCGGTACCTTAAATCTCTAAAGGATAAATTTTGTTTTTCTCAAGTTAATGTTATTGCTACCATTTAAGTCTTCCGTCCTAAAATTCACTGGGCGGAACTTTCTACGCCAGGCTGTATAATCTCTTTATCTTTACATCAGTGCTACAACCGAATATATTTGTATCTACCTTTATCTCCATCTACTGACGTCTTCACTTCCCTCCAATACCAAATTAACTATTCATTGTTGCCTCAAAATGTGTCCTACCAACATATCCCGGTCAGGCAAGTTGCTCAATAAATCTTGTTTTTCCCTTAGTAAGCTCCGTACCTCCTTGTTATTTATCTGGTCTACCCGTCTAATTTTCAATATTTTTCGAAATCTTAAATTATCCTCTTGTCTAAATTTTTTGTGTTAAATAATCAAATAACGTACACAATAGATTTCTTAACCGTAGCCATGCTGATCTTAGAAAGCGTTTTATATAACTGCAAAGATACCTGAAGAAATCCGCAGGGCGTTTCTGGTGCTTGTAATGATTTTGTTCATAATGGTAGTTCAGCAGCTGCAGAATATTTCAACAAAGATAGGAAGTCAGTCATCAGCTGCACAAGAAATCCTTTATTCGCCGAACCAAATAAGAGTTTTCTTGTGCACCTTGTACTGTGTTCCCGGAGGTGGTAATGAATTTGAAATTTATGAGTGCCCTTTGCTAGTAGTTATTGTATGAATTTCTGGCGCGGTGCTCCAAAGAGTAATAAAATGCATTATGTTTCAATATATTCCATGGACATTCGAGATTGTGTGTCGGAACTCTCTCTTCTTTTGTCGTCTTCTTCTGTTATTGGACTTAAAGAGAAAAGAAAGATTGTCTGGAGTTCATCTTGCTGTAATGGTCTGTGTAAGTTGAAAGCGAAGAAAAAATATAGTTGTTCATAACTTAAAATTTGTTACCGTATTCAATAATGTAAGTTCTTCATCCTTACTTGTACTGAGTAGACGTGGACTTAACGGAATATTGACCATTGTTAAGCGCCATACTAGAAAATAATTAGTAATTTTCTTTCAGCTCATCTTCGAGACGTGCCGCCGGTTAGGACACTAAATTTCTACTAGCTATGCGGCCTCTACAAATAATTTAATATATTTCACTTTCAGATTTTCTCAAGGTTGCGAGATAATATCCCAGGCAGAAAGGCCTGGTCACAAGATTATAGTTCTAATATAAGATATCTGCAAAAGATTATGCTTGTTACCTCATATTGGTATTCGAGACGAAACCACGATATGAAGTTACGGGTTTTATTACTTCAAACTGAACTAGCATACGAAATATTATCTGGTGCTATAAGCACATGAGTTTATATACATTTATTTATTTATTGGAGAATATCTGTGAAGATTCAGGAGGGAGACAATTAGTTATTTATGGTCCCGTAACCACCGTGAGTACTGGCTGAGCTAGTTTGCTGATTGCTGATCCGCGTCGGGCTAAATTAAATTACATTACACTGTTCATAGTATTATTTGAGTTATTTCTCTATTTCTCTTTTATTTTAACATCACTTTGTTAAATGCTATCAAAGCAGATATAATAAATTTAAAGTTTTATTAAATTGCATTGCAACCTGATGACCGACTTTTTATCTCTGTTATGCTTGTAATGATTTTTGCGCAGATTATTGTGGCTTGTTAGTGGAAAGACTGTGAGCTTCAGGAGCGAATTTCGATATGCAGCCGGAAGACGGATTCTCTGACAGGTATCATAGAGAATAAATCGAATATTTTTTTAGGTGTAAATGGGCCTTATGTGTATTGCCGCTACGAATAAATGCTAAAACTAAACTGGACTATAATCAGCTGATAAATGGCGGCTGTACAAAAGATTTGTTAGAATGAGGGAGCCTCGTTATCTTTCGAGTGATTCGCTACCACGACCAGCGCTCGTGCACAGTGTATCTGGAGCTGAGATGCAGAAGAGCACATTATCTCTCCTGAGGAGCAACGCCCACAAGAAAGAATGCAAACATTTGCCTTCATTGAGCCCGTGGCAGAAAATAAACAGGCAGCGGAGACGGTGAATTTAATTTCGTGGGCTTAGGCTTAGCGAGGGAGGGACTGGGTCTTCCCGTCAGATGAGCTTCCCCCAGCCCCCCCCCCCTTTCTCACCGCATCAACAGATACCGGCTCAAACACTCGCCAGCCCCGGTGGTACGTAACGAAGTGAGCGGCGCTACGGCAGCGACTGGCGCCAGGTGGCAGGTGGGTCGGTGCACGTACCGGGGTAGTAGACGAGGCTCTTGCGGACCGAGTACCGCGTGCTGGGCACGCGCAGCTCGCACGCGAACGTCGCCGAGTCGGGCAGGTCGCGGTCGAAGAGCAGCTTGTGCGCCGAGATGTCGAAGCCCCCGTCGCGCCGCTGCGTCGACACCGTCACGTCCTGCATCGGCTGCGGCCTGCAAGCAGACACACGCTATCAGCTCATGGGCTTCGATTCTGCGTAAACTCGCAGACTAAATAATAATAATAAAAAGGCATCATATGAAGTATCCTACACATTTGAGTGAAAAATGCACAGATATCTTTAAAGAACCAATGGTGGGAACTAAATATATCTGGCGGCAAGAACAAACAGATAGTGTGAGACATTTTAGTATCCTGATTGTGTTTCGCAGTGAACGACTACCTGCTTCATGGACACTGGTGCCGCTTCTGTACACAGTCACTTGTGACGGGACCACGGGCGAGTTAGTATATACCTGTCTAGATCAGGTAGGTACACGGGTTGGCACCGAATCTACATCGTAAAGTGCGATCTCTGGCCCACTTACCAGCCAACAGCTGACGTTTTCCGGTAGAACTGCATTACTCGTGTTGCACATACGCACAGCGTACTTTACTCTTAGTCCGGACGTACACTGGGGCCGTATTCGTTCGACTAACTGGTTTTTCCCATGATCGTGCGACTACGACCGACTGACGAAGCTCCTCACTGCAGCCGAATAACTCGGCAAGCAGTAACTCGCAAGGCTACTTAAGTGAAGACTTACCCACTCTGACCATTCCCATAGTCATAACTGAGACCAATATAAACTACTTTCTAGAGTGTCTTTCTCGACAACTGATTGAATGTGCGTTTGGAATTCTGACTAGTAAATGGAAATTGCTGTAAAAAGTATTGCAATTTACAAACCTGGTAATGTTGGCACAATTCTCAAATGTGTATGCTGGTTACACAACATCGCAGTTGACAAACAGGGGAAAGAATTAGCAGGTGCATTCACTTGCCAGCTAGCACAGTCAACGGAAAGGCACGTTTCCATCGGCGAGAAGCGTTGAGCCAGTGCAGCATATTCCAACTGAGATATATTTGACGTCCATTTGCTGAGAGAAAGTGCACACATGAGTCCGTTCTGAGTATTTTACAAAAGTTTTGTTACATAGGGTGGACGTGTGACTGAAAATGTTATTCTCAATTTTGATTTAAAAAAAAAAAATGGTTCAAATGGCTCTGAGCACTATGGGACTTAACATCTATGGTCATCAGTCCCCTAGAACTTAGAACTACTTAAACCTAACTAACCTAAGGACAGCATACAACACCCAGTCATCACGAGGCAGAGAAAATTCCTGACCCTGCCGGGAATCGAACCCGGTTTGATTTCAGATAGAGTTTCTACAGTTCTTTAAAACTGGAGTGGGTGCTATCGGTTCCTTATATATATATATATATATATATATATATATATATATATATATATATATATATATATGCAGGTCTTTAGATTCTCATCAGTTTTGTTTTTAAATAGAGTTTCTAGAATTTTTCGTCTTATTGAATGAACATTGTACGTCACGTATAACATACTCAATAAATGTGATGGCACAGTATCATATTTTTGTTACGCTACTATCACCGTTTCCAGTTATTTTCCACACTCATGCCCCCAGCAACTTTCAGTCATAGTTCCCTCCGTAAGTCGCGTTGTTCATACCTTTTCTTCCACATACTCCACAGTGACCTGTTCTCTCTCACAAGTCGTATGAGCTTCTTTACGTTCTATGTTCGTAATTAAGTCCGAAAAACATCTCGACACAAGCAACATAGCTTGTTATTTATTTAATCGTATGGCTAGGGTCACCCGCTGGGCAAGCCGTTCTCCAGGTGCCGGTCTTTCAATGTGACGCCACTTTGGCGACCTGCAGTCGATGAGGATGATAGGATGATGATGAGGACAGCACAACACCCAGTCCCTGGGCGGAGAAAATTCCACGACCAAGCCCGGAATCGAACCCAGGCCCAGAGGATTGGCAATCGGCCACGCTGACCATTCAGCTACCGGGGGCGGACCAACATAGCTAGTAAAGATGTGCGAAACACTTCCAGACACAAGCAGCAACAGGTGCTCGCTTGCACCGACTACGTACGACCAATCCCATTTCACTGGGATTCGTCCGTCAGCCGGCCGTGTATTTGTGTGTATATGCAGCCGATTTGATCTTGTTCAGTGAACGCATGCCAATGCCGCTATGCCTTGGGAATGGTCGGCCGGATGCGTTCTTAAGTGGCCGTCCAAGTAGTCGGACCAGTACGGTTCCAGTGAGCCTTACCGTGCCCCTAACCCCACTGGCGGCGGACATCTCGTAAAGCGACTGCTTAAGTTCATGAATGCTCGACGAAGATAGATCATTTACTCCTTAGAAGAACTAGGAGACATGTACTTAACAATAGCGCAGAAAGATGTGGAGCCAGGAATATCGAACGAATCTAAATCGAAGAGTTTCAAAACGGATATCATCGTAAGTTTATTACATTTATAGCTATGATAAGAATCTTATGAGAGCGTTCTTCAAGCCACAAAGCCGGCCAATGCTCGCAGCAAGCAAGGGAGTTTCGGGTGAGAGTGCACAGTTAAGAAAAAATGTGTAACCCACTTACTCTTACGGCAATCTTCTCATACACTGGTCTATTGTTTCAGCTCCTAAATGTTAATTATTGCCAAGAGTAAGGAATTTTGATTCTTAAGACACACACAATAATAGTGACAGTACAAAAGCGTTATCTGCGTACTTCTACTAGCACAGGCATTGAGAATTCGCACGTAACATTCTTCAGTAGTAGACACAATGCTAGCGACGTACAGCTTCGTAATCTTCACGGGCCTCATTTCAGCGTTCCATACATCTATCACACTGCACCCAGTCAACATCAAAATTACACCCGCAACCTGAGAAAATGTATTTTCTTTTCTTTTCTTTCTTTTTTAATTAGCTTTCTTAGAAGCTATGAACAATATCCGTATTGCAGAAAGAGTTTTTTTCCTGTTCTAGAAGATTCTGTCCGACTTTTCTCAGTTCCCTTAGACTTTCTATTTGTTTCTGTACGAGAGCATTCTTAACCAGTGACCGAGCGAGGTGGCTTAGTGGTTAACACCCTGGCTCGCATTTGGGAGGAAGACGGTTCAAACCCTCGTACAGCCAATCAGATTAGGTTCACCGTGAATTCTCTAAATAGCTCTAGGCAAATGCTGGGATGGTCCCTTTGAAAGGGCACGACCGTTTTCCTTCCCCATCCTTAACACAATCCGAGCCTGTAACCTAATGATCTCGATGTCGATGGGACGTTAAACCCAGTCATCCTTCCTTCCTTCTAACCATTGGTGAGAGGTATCCTATTTTTGGGCCCTCCGCTTCCGTCTGTGAACTGAAGACAACCTTGGGAGAGCAAAGACATCAGAAATGTGCGTGTGAGCATCGCAAACATGCAGCACATAGTTCTAGCGCTCCTCAAGATGGTCCCAGTTGGGTTTTCTTCGCTTGATCACTATTTCCAATGATGTAAATGACTTCAATCAGAACTACAAATTCGTCTCTTGCCGTTACACGAGAAGGAGGAAAACCTTCCGCCGAATAAACATTACGAGTATCGACATACTCGCGTCAATTCAAGTGAGGCATTGAAAACCATAAGAGCCCAATGCACAGGCCCAACATTTTGAGTAAAAGAGAAGTCTGTCAAAATCAATTTTGTAAACAAACCAACCGTCTCATACGTCTGAACAGCCTTTTAACTACGTCTCAACAACCTATATTTCATATTAAAAAATAAGATACCTGCCTTTCAATATGAAGTATTAATTGGTATTGTAAGTAGGCTGTTTAGGTTTTTATGTTGGTAACGCCATGTAGCGCTCAGTATGAAAATCACTGGCTGTGCTGTGTGCAGTCTGGGGCTGGTTTGCATAGTTGTTGGCTATTGTAGTGTTGGTCAGTTGCCTGTTAACAGCGCGTAGCGTTGCGCAGTTGGAGGTGAGCCGCCAGCAGTGGTGGATGTGGGGAGAGAGATGGCGGAGTTTTGAGAGCGGATGATCTGGACGTGTGTCCATCAGAGACAGTAAATTTGTAAGACTGGATGTCATGAACTGATATATATTATGCCTTTTGAACACTGTTAAGGTAAATACATTGTTTGTTCTTTATCAAAATCTTTCGTTTGCTAACTATGACTATCAGTAGGTAGTGCCTTCAGTAGTTAGAATCTTTTATTTAGCTGGCAGTATTGGCGCTCGCTGTATTGCAGTAGTTTCAGTAACGAGGATTTTTGTGAGGTAAGTGATTCATGAAAGGTATAGGTTATTGTTAGTCAGGGCTATTCTTTTGTAGCGATTATTGAAAGTCAGATTGCGTTGCGCTAAAAATATTGTTTGTCAGTTTAAGCACAGCCATTTATAATTTTTCTAAGAGGACGTTTCATAAAATTTAGCATAACATTTATCATGAACGTTAAATCCCAAAATCTAGTGATAGTTGTAAATGTTTATAATTAATGTTAAACTAGAATCAGAACATAGCGAACAGATACTCAATGCAACTAAATACACAGCTCTGACGTTTTCCAAACCTTTATGGTCGTCATTATCATATTTTCATGAGGCACGTTCTGCAGCTTGAGGTTGAGATCAAACACCGATTATGAAGTACTACTACTGCTACTACCACTACTACTACATCACGTACATGATGTAGGCACTAAATTATTTTGCAACCCTAGATAACAATGGTGCAGTGCAGAGCAAAAAAATATGGTTTATACTTTCGGTCCATACGGTAATGAATATCCAAGAAATCCGTAAGGCAGGTTTTCGAGACTGCTCATATGAATAATGTGGTCCTACAAATATAGATAGAATTGGTTCACTGTAACATCAGCAGCCGTATACTTCTGTAATAAAGGAAATATCTATCAATTCCTTGTCTGTGAAGATATACATTTACACCCTCGAACTAAACAAAACCGATCTACACTTTAATGAAGCTGAACTGATGAGTTAGAGAGCTGAAAGACAAATAGGTTACATAAAAGACGATATTTATGGGTGATGTTTCTGAAATCAAAACTAAACCTCATATTCCTATAAACATAGCCTTGTTACTTCCATGCCACTGCTGAGTAGGACGTACATTGAATAAACAGTAGGAAATGTATGTGGCGGGACTGTTGCCGCAGAGCCTCGACATGTATTGGTAAACGATTTCGATGATATGGCGCTCAAGTGCAGTAGCTTCAAAGACGTTATTGATAAGCTGTTCAGACACGTCGTTTATGTTCCAGAGGACTGGTTTCAGAAAACTGAGCAGTCAAGTCTCTCTGTCTCGCAGATGTGGGCGCAGTCAAGGCAATATTTGAGAATTTTTCTGAGACTTTAATCTTGACTAACTTTCAATTTACACTCTCAGAGGCATGTTTTGTGCTGGGTGAGTATCTTCGAGTGTTTGAACGAAGCCATCAGCCATTCGGGAGAAAACTCGATGCACGAACTATAATTTGTAGCCCCAAGTATAGAGCGATGTAGATATGGGCCAAACACAAATTCTGTCATCCGCAGCTCGTGGTCGTGCGGTAGCGTTCTGCTTCCCACGCCCGGGTTCCCGGGTTCGATTCCCGGCGGGGTCAGGGATTTTCTCTGCCTCGTTATGAGTGGGTGTTGTGTGATGTCCTTAGGTTAGTTAGGTTTAAGTAGTTCTAAGTTCTAGGGGACTGATGACCATAGATGTTAAGTCCCATAGTGCTCAGAGCCATTTGAACCATTTTGAACAAATTCTGTCAGGCAGAATTCCTCAAATAGTAAACCCGTAGTGAGATGGGAACGTACTTTTGCGCATGCCTCTTGCATCAACTGAATTCTGAATTCTGTGTTGTATGCTTTAAGTAGTAAAGTACCCTGCTGAGTGGTGTACTACCCTAGTGAGTGGTATACCGAGGTGGCGAGTGACAGGCAGGCTTGGAGTAACACTGTTTGTTTACTGAAAATACTAAACTCATTTCAGTTTCGAGGACGCAGGTCCGCACAAGAATACAACTGAAATGTTATTCAGTGATGATGCAAGAAAGAAGCTACACGCAATAACACAACCGAAATGTTCTTCTGTGATGAGCAACCGGTGTCCAGTATGACGTACTCCACGCGCGTCGGTGGTTCCGATGAGCTTAGGATGTGGGGCCTTCCGGAGCGGGTGTCAGGCAGTAGCGACGGGAATCACGGCAAGTGCGCGAGCCGGCACTGTCGGTTGGGTAGCAGCATCGGCAAGCGTCGTGGTCCTTAGTGTCGGCTGTAGTGCGGCTGGCGATCGGTCTGTAGCCGAGCTGAACTAGCAGTCGAGGGGTGAGCAGCGACCCAAGTACCGGCCTACGGAGTAATACGGGCGTGATGTCAGGGTGGACTCAAACAGGTGCCTGCGACTGCAGCGCTGTTTACCGCGATTCGCACTCCACGTATCGGCGCGGCTTCTACCTCCAGATGCCGTAGACGTTGAAGTAGGCTTCGTGGTAAACAGTGCAGCGTCCTTCGCTGACAAACAACCTTCAAAGGTAATGCAGGGCCGTGCCTGGACCGTGAACCATATCTGCCAGTATGGTGATCGAATATGCAACATCCCAGCCCTGCATGTACTACAGATATTATTACAAGCAGAAACGAAAATGGAGACGCCACACTCCTTAACATATTTTGTGATGCATGTAGCTGATTAGCTTTACGTGTTACTTACGGGCAAATACGACGACTACCGAGCTTTAGGGCACCGCTTAGTTGGTGGGGTGCACCGGTTCGGATGACAAACTAACTGTCGTCCGCCATATTGTATGACAGGCAGGAGTGATGGTTCGGGGTGCTATTTCTTTTCACAGCAAGAACCCTTCGGTTGTACTCCGCGGCACCCTTCCAGCACAGTGGTACATCGTAGGCTACTTCCCGTCTTGTTGCTCTTCATGGCAATCCATCCTAGGCTTACCTTTCAGCAACACCGTGACCTCCTGCACATTTTTTATGTTTGTCTCTGCCTTTGCAAACCCTATCGTGGCCAGCAACGTCACCGGCTTTCTCCCCACCGGAGATCTGGAGCATTATGGGCAGGTCCCTCCAACCAGCTCGGGAGTTTGACGACCTAACTAGCCAATTGGACATAATATGGCACGATACCACTTAGGAGGACGCCGAGCAAATCCATCGATCAATGCCAAGCCGAATAGCTGCTTGCATAAGTGCCAAGGATGAACCAACGCGTTACTGATTTCCTCAATTTGTGATCATCCAAACTCTATTGAAATTTTAATAATTCGTTTGTCAGCACTTGTTCTATTAGGAATTTCTCGAGTACTTCATTTACATTATTAAGCTACTCTTATAAATGCATGAAGGATTCTAAGCGATAATAGATTAATTGTGCTCTGTTAAGTAATCTATGTTATCATCACATTCAGAAAAGCGTAGAACGCATTAATCACAAATACAGAAATGTTCACATATTATAATGGCTTCTTCTGAGCAATGGACAATAATCTGTCGTTCTTCTCAGCGGATAGCTCACAGCGGTCGACCAGAGCAGCTACACCCAGAGCGCAGTGCCATAAAGTGGTTTTTTTTTTTTTTTTTTTTTTTTTTTTTTTTTTTTTTTTTTTGAAAAATCACGAACGAGTAACATTCAGAGTCTCATATGCATGTGATGAACGTTTAGCCAAACGCATATATCATTGGACAGAAATGGCCATTCCACTTAAATTGGAGCTATGTAATGTATCAGATTATTGCTATACATCGATTCTGGTAAGAGTTCAGGAGAGTTTTAAATAAATTATTTGCCACCAAAGTATTAATCTTCTTGCTTGTTACAAAGTTCTGGTTGTGTTGAACATTACTGACAACTCGGTACTGTATATCAGTCTGGGAGTTGATTTAAGACCCTTCCAACTGTGTTATCCTGTAACACCTCAGAGACTTATTTATAGTTTCAGTGTTCGAAAATATTTTGGTTTTCCCTCAAAGAACATATCACAAAGTATCTTAGTTGCAGTCTCTTAATGATATGTAATACACACATCAAAAACGTTTTGCATAATCCAGGTTCCAGGAACCTCTGAAGACAGACATTGACTGTGGTTGTTGAATCACAGACGCAGACCTTGATTGTTGAGAGATGTCACTAAACCCGCAAAAAGATGTAAACAACCATGCATGAGCAGCGCCTATTAGACGGAGGGGGTCAGACAGTCGATCAGTTCTAGTCATTCCACCAGGAAGGAGGTACACTGCTCGTGCTGTCTGTAGTTCAACCATCCGTAGACGGTCAATACCGTGGTTCGATCGCGTCCGCATTGTTACTTCGTGCCAGGACGGGCTCTCAACAAGGGAAGTGGCCAGGCGCCTCGGAGTGAACCAAAGCGATGTTGTTCGGACATGGAGGAGGTACAGAGAGACAGAAACTGTCGATGACATGCCTCGCTCAGGCCGCCCAAGGGCTACTACTGCAGTGGGTGACAGCTACCTACGGTTATGGCTCGGAGTAACCCTGACAGCAACGCCACCATGTCGAAAAATGCTTTTCGTGGAGCCACAGGACATCGTGTTACGACTCAAACTGTGCGCAGTAGGCTGCATGATGCGCAACTTCACTCCCGACGTCCATGGCGAGGTCCATCTTTGCAACCACAACACCATGCAGCGCGGCACACAAGGGCCCAGCAACATGCCGAATGGTCCGCTCAGGATTGGCATCGCGTTCTCTTCACCGATGAGTGTCGTATATGCCTTTGACCAGACAATAGTTGGAGACATGTTTGGATGCAACCCGGTCAGGCTGAACGCCTCAGACACACTGTCAAGCGAGTGTAGCAATGTTTACGTTCCCTGTTGTCTTGGGGTGGCAATATGTGTGCCGACGTACGCCGCTGGTGGTTATGGAAGGCGCCGTAACGGCTGTACGATACTTGAATGCCATCGTCCAAACGATAGTGCAACCATATCGGCAGCATACTGGCGATGCATTCTTCATGGACGACAATTCGCACTCCCATAGTGCACATCTTGTGAATGACCTCCTTCAGGTAAACTACATCGCTCGACTAAAGTGGCGAGTTTATTTTCCAGACATGAACCCTATCGAACATGCCTGGGGTAGACTGAAAAGGGCTGTTTATGGACGACGTGACTCACCAACCACTCCGAGGGATCTACGCCGAATCGCTCTTGAGGAATGAGGCAATCTGGAGTAACAGTGCCTAGATGAATACAGGCATGCATCAATGCAAGAGGACGTGCTAATGGGTATTAGAGGTACCGGTGCGTACAGCAGTCTGGAACACCACCTCTGAAGGTCTCGCTGTATGGTGGTACAACATGCAATGTGTGTTTTTCATGAACAATAAAAAGGGCGAAAATGATTTTTATGTTGATCTTGATTCCAATTTTCTGTACAGGTTTCGGAACCGAGGTGATGCAAAACTATCTTTGATGTGTATGTATATGCAACACTCACTAGCTGCGCTTCACGTTCCCTGTATGTCACTTCGGCATGGTACTTATCGCTACCATCGTTATCTGAGGCCATAAAAAAGCTTTATCAAATAATGGTGTACTACGCTCGTTATACTCTGTATAACATCTACGTAGTGTTTTACAATTTTGTTTCGGGTGAGGCTGATTACATAAAGAAGTACAGCAGACAACACGAAATTAATTTCTGTAGCCCTTACCAAACTACCTGTGAAACAATAGCTATCTTCAGATCACAACTACATAAAATAATTAACAATGAACTTGTTTTTTTAATTGATCTCTAATGGTCAGTTCCCTACATGTAAGCTACAAGTCTGAAATAAAATCATTTTTCTAACCGAGTGCTTTAGTGTTTGTCTTTCCTGGACGCTGCGCCGCTGATTTAAAGAACAGATAGCAGCTGCGTATGAATCGCCAAGCAGTATTTCAGGGCGCTAGCTGTCGTTTGTACAAAGATGGTCCTGCTTGCTGAATGTTTCTGCCGCTCGACAGCAGTACATGTAGGTAGGAAATAAGGAAGATTAGTGTTTAACGTCCCGTCTACAACGAGGTTATTAGAGACGGAGCACGAGCTTGGATAACGGAAGGAAGAGTATATATCGTTATTCGCCTTAGGAGAGTCAGAGAAATCACGAAAACCTAAATATAGACGGTCTGACGGGGATCTGACCATCTTCCACCAAAATTTGAATGCAGCGTACTAAGCACTTTGTCGTCTCGCTCGGTTGTCATGCGTGTAGTTTGTGGACAAGGCAGGTTCTGCTGACGGCCTAAATTCTGCATAATCTTGACGACTAGTTGAGGTATTATCATAATCCCTGATACAAAACAATTCATTACTCATTTCCTAGTTGTTACTTGGTATCAGTTGATTCTTCGTAACTAAGTAATATTTTTGGTTTGGCTCTTGGTGTCTAAGAAAGAAGCAGTGAGAACGCCATTAGAGAAGCTGATGGAAGAGTGAAATATACAACAGAGTATGGTGTCCCGTCCTCAACTGTAGGATGCTTCCGTGGCTGGAAAAAAACCGGGTTAGTGAGAAGAGGATTCTCGCAATGAGGATCCCGTGCAAACTACAAAAATTATTATGCATATCCAGTTCATCTGACAAGAGAATGGACTATTTCGACGATTTTTGCCTCTTATCGGTTTCGATAGAGGTAAGATGTCAAAATCTGCAATATAAATGGCCGTATCATTTGATTACATTGAGGTAGAAGGTAAAATTTTTACAGTGCACGGGGACCTTAGACTTTAGTATGCTATATGTATTTCAAATTGATACGTCTGCCCGTTTATAACAAAAATAGCTCTTAAGAGACGGACGGGCAGAGAGTCACGCAACACGATAAAAAACATTTTTTTCCGGTAATATAGTAACAAATTAACAATTTTCGGATTTTTTATTTGCATTTCCTGCAAGACTTTGCTTTCTGTCAAATTTAATGACTCTCGGTCAACGGGAAGTACCACATATGTTCCGATGAGTGAGCTTGTGAGCATTAAAATATGTATTGCACATAAGCGAAATTGTAGCATTGGTCGTATGAATTTGATACTGTTTTTTAGTATCGCATATCGATTTCAATCACGGAGAGATCATCTTCAGTGCCAGACTAAGTCTAGTGGACCCACATTATCGTGCACATAATATAACTTCACATAAAGCGGATAATATTCAAACCTTACCTGCTGTCGGCATGTTCTTCGCTGTGAACATCTACACTACCGGCCATTGAAATTGCTACACCACGAAAATGACGTGCTACAGACTCGAAATTTAAGCGACAAGAAGAAGATGCTGTGATATGCAAATGAATAGCTTTTCAGAGCATTCACACAAGATTGGCGTCAGTGGCGACACCTACAACGTGCTGATATGAGGAAAGTTTCCAACCGATTTCTCATATACAAACAGCAGTTGACCGGCGTTGCCTGGTGAAACGTTGTTGTGATGCCTAATGTAAGGAGGAGAAGTGCGTACCATCACGTTTCCGAGTTTGATAAAGGTCGGATTGTAGCCTATCGCGATTGCGGTTTATCGTATCGCGACACTGCTGCTCGCGTTGCTCGAGATCCAATGACTTCTAGCAGGTTACAGAATCGGTGGGTTCAGGAGGGTAATCCGGGACTCCGTACTGGATCCCAACGGCCTCGTATCACTAACAGTCGAGACGACAGGCATCTTATCCACATGACCGTAACGGATCGTGCAGGCACGTCTCGATTCGTGAGTCAACAGATGGGGATCTTTGCAAGACAACAACCATCTGCCCGAACAGTTCGATGACGTTTGCAGCAGCATGGACTATCAGCTCGGAGACCATGGCTGCGGTTACTCTTGGCGCTGCATCACAGACAGGACGGCCTCCGATGCTCTACTCAACGACGAACCTGGGTCACGAATGGAAAAACGTCATTTTTTCGGATGAATCCAGGTTCTGTTTACAGCATCATGATGGTCACATCCGTGTTTGGCGACATCGCCGTGAACGCACATTGGAAGCGTGTATTCGTCATCGCCATACTGCCGTATCACCCGGCGTGATGGTATGGGGTGCCATTGGTTGCACGTATCGGTCTCCTCTTGTTCGCATTGACGACACTTTGAACCGTGGACGTTACATTTCAGATGTGTTACGACCCGTGGCTCTATCCTTCATTCGATCCCTTCGAAACGTTACATTTCAGCAGGATAATGCACAGCCGCATGTTTCAGGTCCTGTATGGGCCTTTCTGGATACAGAAAATGATCGACTGCTGTCCTGGCCAGGACATTCTCCAGATCTCTCCCCAACTGAAAACGTCTAGTCAATGGTGGCCGAGAAACGGGCTCGTCACAATACGCTAGTCACTACTCTTGATGAATTGTTTTATCGTGTGGAAGCTGCATGGGCAGCTGTACCTGTACACGCCATCCGAGCTCTTTTTGACGCAATGTTCAGGCGTATCAAGGCCGTTATTACGGCCAGAGGCGGTTGTTCTGGGTACTGATTTATCAGGATCAATGCACCCAATCTGCGTGAAAATGTAATCACATGTCAGTTCTAGTATAATATATTTGTCCAATGAATACCCGTTTATCATCTGCATATCTTCTTTGTGTAGCAATTTTAATGGGCAGTAGGGTACGTTTACTTGAGTCCACTCGACTTAATCCAGCACTGAAGATGATCGCCCTCTGACTGAAATCGATACACAATAATAAGAAACTGTTAGAAATTTATACGACCATTACTGGAGTTTCCTTTGTTTACAATACTTGTTATGGTGTCGTGGTGCAAAAATTTCCGAATGGAAGCCAATATCATTAAAATGTATGGCATAGAAGGGTTTATCTTTGGACCGCATTCCCCCAGATGTCTAAATTTTTGTACCCTACCAAGTGGCCGTAGAACTTAGCATTTGATATGAATTACAAGTTTTTAAGTCTGCCCGTTCCGGAGAAAGGGGTCTCAACACACAGTCGGATGAAACAAATCTTGTGATGTAGGGATTTTTTTTTTGCTTGTTTTGTAGAACCATGCATTCTGCACAAATTTATTGATTCTAGGTCGACAGGATTGCCAACGGCTTTGCCATAGTGGCGACACCGGTTCGTGATAGATCACCGAAGTTAAGCGCTGTCCGTCTGGGCTAGCCCTTGGATGGGTGACCATCCGGTCTGCCGAGCGCTGTTGGCAAGGGAAGTGCACTCAGCCCTTGCGAGGCAAACTGAGGAGCTATTTGATTGAGAAGTAGCGTCTTCGGTCTTGTAAACTGATATACGGCCTGGAGAGCGGTGTGCTGACCACACACCCCGCCATATACGTATCCAGTGACTACTGTGTGCTGAGAATGACACGGCGCCGGTCGGTACCGTTCGGCGTTCAGTGCATGTTCTACATCTACATCCATACTCCGCAAGCCACCTGACGATATGTGGCGGAGGGTACTTTGAAGCCGGCCGCGGTGGTCTAGCGGTTCTAGGCGCGCAGTCCGGAACTGCGCGACTGCTACGGTCGCAGGTTCGAATCCTGCCTCGGGCATGGATGTGTGTGATGTCCTTAGGTTAGTTAGGTTTAAGTAGTTCTAAGTTCTAGGGGACTGATGACCACAGTAGTTAAGTCCCATAGTGCTCAGAGCCATTTGAACCATTTTGATTTGGTACTTTGAGTACATCTATCGGTTCTCCCTTCGATTCGAGTCTCGTATTGTTCGTGGAAAGAAAGATTGTCGGTTTGCCTCTGTGTGGGCTCCAATCTCTCTGATTTTATCCTCATGGTCTCTTCGTGACATACACCCAGGAGGGAGCAATATACTGCTTGATTCCTCGGTGAATGTATGTTCTCCAACCGTACCGAGCTACTGAGCGTCTCTTTTGCAGAGTCTTCCACTTTAGTTTATCTATCATCTCCGTAACGCTTTCGCGATAACTTAATGATCCTGTAACAAAGCGCGCTGCTCTCCTCTGGATCTTCTCTATCTCTTCTATCAACCCTATCTGGTGCGGATCCCACACTGGGGAGCAATATTCAAGCAGTGGGCGAATAAGTGTACGGTAACCTACTTCCTTTGTTTTCGGGTGGGAGTTTAGTTTAGTATTACGTGGATAGAGTTTTATAAGTGAACTTGCGAATAGCGATGTATGTAACGTAAATGGCTGTATCTTTTGACTGCATTGATGTAGCAGCTTAAACTTTTACATCGACAAGGTGCCATAGACTTTAATACGTCACATAAATTTCAATTTGATTCGGCAACTCGTTCCTTAGAGGAAGGGTTCTTAGCAGTCGGACAGACAGACAACGAAGTTATCTTACAAGGGTTCTGCTTTTACAGATGGAGGTGCGGAACCGTAAAAAGAAAGTTATTTACAGAATCAAGGTTACAGGGCGATTGGACTCTTTAGTAAACTGCACGTCTACGAATACTCACTCGGTAGCGTGATATATAATTACGTATTATGTTTTCCGTGGGCTGCAATGTTTTAGGAATGGCTTATAGGCGTGCGTTGGAAGATGTTATTTCAGTATCAATGAGGAGACGGTTTGCAGAACATTTTTAGTTTGCCTAAGAAGTCTACGTTGAAAGGGATCGTTTCGAAACAATTTTAACGGTGGTCGTCGTGGCCGCGTCCCATACCGGGAGACCATTACGGTGAGGACGGGAATTTTGAGAGCAGTCATGCGCGGAATGGTGTTAGACATGTACGGACATCGTGAAACACTGAAAAGTCACGACAAAAGGTTGACGGCTGCCCATTGTCGTTATGCGTTGCGTCGCGCCCCTTCTCTTCGGTTGACAGAAGCGTTCAGTTCGCAGAATCTTACTCAGTCACCGTTCCTGTCTGTCTAAAGTAATACGGTATTGCGGTGCCTGTGTTTTTCTGATGACGATGCAAAGGCACTGCAGCGACTACAGCCGTTATGAAATACATTACGTCTATATCCAGATGCGAATATGGACAACCATCAGTTGTAGCATGAAATGACGACAGTGAAAATTTTCATCGTCACCAGAATAACACAGGCCTTGCAATATCGTATCTCTCTGTCGTTACCAGGCAAGCGACTTTCAAGTACAACGTGGGACCATAATGTATGTACGAGTAGGGGTCGTAGACACATGGTTGACGACATATCGAATTTGGGTGTGGCAATGAGTCACGCACGGTTAGCCAACTGGTAAGCCGACGACTCACGATAAGCGGGAAATCCCGGTTCAAGAGCCTGTGTGGCACAAATTTTCATTGTCGTTACTCCATTCTACAGCTGATGGTAGTCCGTATTCGCAATTGCGAATATGCTTAACGTGTGTCTAAAGTAATGGCTGTGCAAGACCTGTAACAAAACGATTCCATATGAAGACATGTTTGCAGAGAGGATATTGCAACTCCTGGCAGACATCATTTTCATCATGAGTGTCGAGGCCTATTTTCATGCGTCGTCGGTACTCAGTAAAAAAAAAAAAAACCGGGCAATAAACATAAGAAAATCATAGCCACTGCATCATAAACCTTTATACTGTAACACATTAACAGTTTAGTCTAATTTATTAGGCCTAATTTTCTTTGCGAAAACAAACAATGGCTGTTATCAAAGGTTGCATTACACTCTGGTGTTTTCGTGTCAGTATCATGAGACGACACAGTTCTCGTCAAAAGATGGCGATTTCGTCAAGATGATATAACTTTTCTGACATAAAGATCAGGTATGACTTTACTAAGATAACAGATTCTTAGTGACCTTATACTGGTGTATGTAGAGGCCACCGTGGTCAGCAGTCATGACAAATTCTGACTATTTTTTGTGGGCTACTTAAACATCGATTATGCTTAAACAAACCATATACTTCTGAAGCACTCACTTATATCTCAGGACTTAAAATTAAACGGCTTCAGCTGACACTTATGGTGGTCTAGAGTAGCACTAGGCTCCGGCACCTGGGTGCTACATTTATTCCTGGATAATTAGTGGGGTTGGGGACTTATCCTCCTTACACTCCTTCCAGAAGTGCCTTAGATTAACAGAGCGTGTTGTGAAAAGTGTAACGGGACTTTTACAGGGGTAAAACGAGGCTGGGGCGATAGGCCTTCCATCCTCATCCTCCTAGTGACGCGGCGAATAAAAGGCTGCATTCAATCTATAGTCAAACCATTAAGTAGATCATAGTCTTGCGTCACCGGACTTCACTTCAAGACAGGAATGCCCCGAAAACGATGAATTTTTCTGGTCATTACTTCGTTACTGAATTGCAATCAGTGCGAAGGAAGTTGACGTATTACATTCCCTTCGTTCCGAATGCAGCTCTGATTACGGCACGCTTGCACCACCTTCGCCCCAGGAATGTACCTTTCACGTGGTCCCAGCAATGTAACACTGTCTTTCGACGACTAAAAGAAGCTTTGCTCAGTGACAGTTGCGTGGTTCATTTTGATCCTTGGCCTTGAATGCCTCTTCGTACGCCATTGGTCCTGTGCCATGGCGCAGCATTTGTTCTGCAGATTCGCCAAAAGCCTTCGTCTCCGAAACACTTATCAAAGCAACTATTCTCAAACAGAGAAGGAGACTTTTGCAATCACCTATTGAGTGATTAAACTTCATCAGTATTTGTGCAGATTACAGTTCTACTTGGTCACCGATCACAAGTCTTTGTAGTCACTTTTGAAGCTGGACGTGCCCTTTCCGAGCCGCAATGTACTGAAACTGCACTACCAATGCGAAATAGTGTACACGCTCACATCCAAGCATGCCAAAGCAGACACGCTGTCGTGTCTTCCTCCGGGATCGGATGCGGGCTATGACGTATCGGAAGTATTGCTGCACAGGTGCCAGACGCGCTGGAGCAGTTTACATTATACAACAGGAAGATTGCCCAGGTAACGCCAGCGTATCCGATTTTGCAAAGACTATTTCACTGCGATCGCACTGGTTGGCCTCGAATTGCTCATTAATTCGCTACATTTCCTTAATTGGAAATATATTTATAATATAAAAGCAATATATTTTACTATATATTGAAATGCAAGAGAGTGGAAGACTGTTCAAGAAACATGTACTGCATCAAACTGTGCTTTAACATTCTAACTATAACAGTTATTTGTATTCCGTGCAGCCTTCGGAGTAGCAGATTTTAAAAAATCCACATACAAGTCTAAAAATGTCCAAATATTTTTGCTGTCTGTGTGTCTGTTAATCAGAGTCGTGGTAACTGTATTACTGGTGTGCGATAATTACGTACAGTGATAATACATTATGTGGTGATGGTCTGAAGATATTTTTTCTCTGTTTCCATACGCGATATCCATTTTTAACAACCGATAATTCTTCTACTTTCCAATTAAAAATACTTCTTTTTCTACTATTTTCTACTTAGTTACTCAAGAATGGGAGGTAATATTTAAGTAGCGAATTTCGAGATGAATCATAGAATACCTACATCAATTACAGACGTAGTGGAAATGACCCTTCAACAGAATAGTGTTCGTAATGACTGCCATTTCCAGTGAAGAAGTAAGCAATTTTACGTAATTTAATAAAATGTTAAAAACCATTTAACTGCCTTGATCTCCTACACATAACGACTTAAAAGGAATGATGACCAGACAAGTTTCACCCAATCAGATCACAAGCACAAAAAATAGACAAGTCTTAGGAAACAGTTTTATGGGATAGTCTTCAAGCTAAAAATATTTGATGGCAAACCAAATACAGAGGTAAAAACTCACCATTCATTTAAAAACGTCAGGAACTGACGTGCGGAACGATATCATGTATAAATTTTGTATGAATGTGATCCACATACAACTATACAACGTAAGACCGAAGAAAACATGTTTAAATGCAGTATCGCATAAGAGACGCAAGTTGAAAAAAAACTGGATGTACCGGTAATAACTGTATCATGCAACAGCTTACAATTGTACAAGTTCAACAAAAATATTTGTTGCGCCGTTCCGGACCCAAGCTTGTGTCAGCGCAAGGAGATACATACATACATCCGTAAACGAGGGCTATAATTTACCGATGATATCTGGATGCTTTTGATCAGATATGCATGTTGTTTGTCGTGGAGATTTCCCTCCGTATGGGCCAACAAAACTCCGTGCCCAGGGCATTTGCACAAAGCCTCCTAATGCGAATTGATCGCTCCGTGGTCTGTAATCACTGGCCGCATTATATGCGGAAAGCTCGCTATTGATCAGACTCAATCACTTCGACAATAGCAGTTTGAAACGGAAGCCGAGAACAAGGAAAAACATTGTCAATTCTGAAACAAATGAAACACAGGAGTCGCTCTGCAGGTCCTGCTAACAAACAAGAGCATGTCACCTGAGTATAATTGGCTAGGTCTGCGCTAACTTCACCGGCAAGTAAATACTCCTTGGCACTAGACTTACAGGGGAACATTCCCAAGTGTCTGTAAACAATGTAGATGAAGCTTGGCGAGTATGTGCAGGGGCAAAATAATGCGTAGATAGACAGATACCGCTTACGAGAAATTTAAAGAGATCTTTGGAGAAAAGAGAACCACCTGTATGAGTATCACGAATTCAGATGGAACACCAGTTCTGAGCAAATAAGTGAAAGCAGAAAGGTGGAAGGAATGTATAGAGGTTCTATACAGGGGCGATGTACTTGAGGGCAATATTATGGAAATGGAATACCACGTAGACGAAGACGAAATGGGAGATATTACTGCGTCAGGAATCAGACAGATCACTGGAAGACCTAAATCGAAACAAGACCCCGGAAGTAAACAACATTCCATTAGGACTACTGATAGCCTTGGGTGAGCCAGCCATGACAAAACTCTACCATCTGGTGAGTAAGATGTATGAGACAGGAGAAATATGCTCAGACTTCAGGAAGAATGCACTAATTCCAATTATAAAGAAAGCATGTGTTGACAGGTGTGAAAATTGCTGAACTATCAGTCTAATAAACCACCGCTGCAAAACACTAAATACTAACGCGAATTCTTTACAGACGAATGTAAAAACTGGCAGAAGCTGACTTCGGGGAAGATCAGTTTGGATTTCGTAGAAATGCTGCAACACGAGAGGCAATACTGACCCTACGACATATCTTAGAACAAGTCGCCGAAGTGGCAAGGTTAATATTTTAATTGTTAGTGTTTTGTACCATTTCCATCTTCCTACGTGGGGTGTATGGTTTGTGTGCTTGTGTAAATTGTTAAAACTCTTAGTTTAAAGTTTCTGGTGTGTTGCAGATTTGAACCAGTGTAGTCTTCCAGAGGTTGTTGTGAGCGGTCGTAACTACGGCTTTGTCAAAAGGGAGCAGCAAGGTTCTCTGCCCGATAGCTCATACAGTCAAAACTTGTTTCTTTCTGCCTCTGAATAAATTGTAACTTGATATTTAGAGGGTGCTTTCTCATTATAATTTTAAATCTGTTTCTTTTAAAAAAATAATTTTAGGCACTATTAAAGTGAATAGAACTCCCATTTGTTAAAATGAATTTGGTTATGATTTCATCAGTTACTCCCTGGCAACTACTTCCATGTTTAGGTAGTGTGATTAAATGTGTTCTTGTTCTTGATGAATCGCTCTTAAATAAAATAAATTCTTAAGAATATTCTTTGAAAATAAATGACGGTTCAGGGGTTGATCAGTGTGAAAAAAAGTTTTGACCATTATGCTAGAGGACAAGGAACTCATGCATCTAGTGATCCCAAAGGGCTCTACGGCAAAGGACAGATGTGATATGTACTCTGATGAGCCAGAACGTTAAGTCCACCGACCTACTATCGATATAAACAAGTCCAGGCGATAGTAGCGCCACCTGGCGAGGAATGACTGCTAGTCAGACACATGGCGGTGCATGTAGTATTAGTGAGAGTGCTGTTCGTGTGTACAGTAGGTAAGGCGTGATCTGTCTGAGTTTCATCGAGGGCATATTGTGATGGCCTGGAGGCTTCGGGACGAGCATTTCGGAAATTGCACAAATTTCCTGGTGTTCTAAGAGTGCTGCAGCTAGTGTCTTCAACACATGGCAAAACCAAAGTGAAAACACGTCCAGACGCCGTTGGGTTGGGTGGACCACCATCATCAGACATGTCGGAAGTTTTAGCCTGGGCAGACTGGTGAAACAGGACAGACGGCGATCTGGGTGGAACTAACATCTGAATTTAATGGTGGGTAGAGTACAAGTACGTATGAAAACACAGTGCACGGAACACCCCTAACGAAGGACCTCTGCAGTCGGACGACCCATGAATGTGCCAGTATTAACACCAGACATCGGCAACAACGACTGAAAAGGGCACATGACCTCCGGCACTGGACATTGGCGCAGTGGCAGAGCTGTCCATGGTCTGATGAATTCAGATACCTTCTAAACCATGCCGACGGAAGTGCGCAAATCTGTCGTCTTCCAGGTTAACAGTTCCTTGACATCTGTACTATGGGGTGGAGACAAGCTGGCGGCGGTCCCATGATAGTCTCGGAAAGAATCACGTAGGGATCCACGCATCCAATGGAGCTCGTGCAAGGGGTCTTGACAACCAGAGAGTATCGTAGTCTGGTTGCTGACCACGTACACCTCTTCATGTTCCCCGACGACTGTGGCATTTTTCATCAATACAATTGTCCGTGAGGATGCAGAAGGCAATGGAAACCACTGCTTGAAAGACATGTAAGGTGTATCCACCGGACATATGGCCTGTAATTGCGAAAGTTTCATGATGATCTCGCCATTGACAAAAGATTCCAGGAATAGTCCCCCATTCGGATCTCTGGGATGAGACTGCCAAGGGAGAGACGACCATGAGAATAAGATTCAATAACCAGTGAAAGGATAACGTTCACGAGTCGCTACGTGGAATTTCAGAAGCTTGAACGTGACAAAGAAGCTAGAAAGCTTGAAAAGAGAAATGAAAAGGCTCACTCTACATATAGTAGGGGCCAGTGAAGAGAAATGGAAAAAAGACAAGGATTTCTGGTCAGATGAGTATAGGGCAATACTAACAGCAGCATAATATGCTGTAATTGATGTAGGATTCGTAATAACTGGGAAGGTAGAGCAGAGCGTGCCCTACAATAAACAGTTCAGTGATAGATTTGTTCTTATCACAATCGAAAGCAAACCAAAACCGAAAACGATATTTCAAGCATATATGCCGACGGCGAAGCTGGAAGTGGACAGACAAAGGAAATATATGAGAATACTGAAAGGATAATACAGCACATAAAGTGAGATGAAAACTAATAGTCATGGGGGACTGGAATGCAGTTTTAGGAGAAGGAATAGAAGAAATAGTTACAGGATAATATGGGAAAAGGAATTAGAGAGAAGAAAGATTAATTGAGTTCTCTAATAAATTTCAGCTAGTAATAATGAATACTCTGCTCAAGAATTATAAGAGTAGGAGGCATAATTGGAAACGACAGGGTGATCGGGAAGTTTTCAGTTACAATATGTCATGGTCAGACAGAGATTCCGAAATCAGATAATGGATTGTAAGGCGTACCCAGGAACACATATACACTCAGATCACAACGTGGTAGCGATGAAGAGTAGGCAGAAGTTTAAGGGATTAGTCAGGGGGAATCAATTTGCAAAGAAAGGGCTACAGAAGTAATAATCAATGACGAACCACTCTTGAAGGTCTCTAGGGAAGTACGTATATCAATGAAGAATAGCTCAGTTGGCAGTACAGTCGAGGAGGAATGAACGTCTCTAAAAAGGGCAATCGCAGATGGTATAAAGAAAAACACAGATTCAAATAAAGTTACTGCAAAGAAACCATGGTTAAAAAAGAAATACTTTAGTTGGTCGATGAAATAAGGAAGCGCCAAAATGTAAAGGGAAATTCATGAATACAGAAATACAAGTTGCTCAAGAATGAAATAAATAGGAAGTGTGGCGATGCTAAGATGAAATGTCTCCATGAAAAATGTGAAGAAATCGGAAATGAAATGACTGTCGGAAGGATGATCAGCATTTATGAAAGTCAAAACTATCTTCCGTGAAATCAAAAGAAAGGGTGGTAACTTTAAGAGTGAACGGGAATTCCACTCTTAAATGCAGAGAGGAAAGAGTGTATTACAGACCTATGTGGGGAGGGGGGGGGGGGAGATATGACTGATGTAACAGATGAAGAAAAGAGAGTGGATGAGGAAGAGATATGGGATCCAGTATTAGCATCAGAATTTTAGGGAGTTTCGGAGGATTTCGGATCAAATAAGGCAGAAGGAATAGACAACATTCCATCAGCATTACTAAAACCATTGGGGGAAGTGGCGACAAAACAACTATCCAAGTTAGTGTGTAGAATGAATATCATCAACACAGTTCCGATGATTGCAAGAGCTGACAAGTAAGAGAATTATCGCACAATCACATTAACATCCGATGCATCCAAGTTGCTGACAAGAATAATATACAGAAAAATGGTAAAGAAAATTGAGGATTTGTTAGATGAGGATCGTTTTGGCTTCAGGAAAGGCAAAGGTGCCGAGAGGCAATTCTGACGTTGCGGTTGGTAATGGAAGCAAGACTCAAGAAAAATGAAGAGACGTCCATGTAATTTGTCGACTGGGAAAAAGCATTCGACAATGTAAGATGTTGCAAGATGTTCGAAATCCTGAGAAAAATAGGGGTAAGCTATAAGGAGAGACGGGTAGTATACAATATGTAAAATAGCCAAGAGTGAATAATAAGAGTGGACAACCAAGTTCGAAGTGCTCGGATTAAAAAGCGTGTAAGACAAGAATGTAGTCTTTCGCCCCTACTGTTTAATCTCTACATCGAAGAATGTAGGTGGAAGAGTAGAATTAAAATGCAATGTGAAAGGGTGTCAAAGATAAGGTTCACTGCTCTTATTGCTATCCTGAGTGAAAGTGTAGATGAACTACATGATCTGCTGAACGGAATGGACAGTGTAATGGGTACAGAATATGGACTGAGAGTAAACCGAAGAAAGACGGAAGCATTGAGAATAGCAGAAATTAGAAAAGCAAGAAACTTAACATCAGGACTGATCGTCACGAAGTAGATGAAGATAAGGAGCTCTGCTGCCTAGGCAACAAAATAACCAGTGACGGACGGAGCAAAGAGGACATGAAGAGCAGAATAGCACTGGCAAAAAGGGCATTTCTGGTTTACAGACGTCTACTAGTATCAAATATAGGCCTTAATTTGAGGACGAAATTCCTGAGAATATACGTTTGGAGTGCAGCATTGAATGGTAGTGAAAAATGGACTGCGGGAAAACTGGAACAAAAGAGAATCGAAGCATCTGAGATGTGTGCTACAGACGAATGTTGAAAATTAGGTAGACTGATAAGGTAAGGAATTAGGAGGTTCTGCGCAGAATCAGGGAGGAAAGGAATACGTGGAAAACACTGGTAACGTGAAGGGACAGGATGATAGGACATCTGTTAAGACCTTAGGGAATGACATCCATGGTACTAGAGGGAGCCGTAGAGGGCAAAAACTGTACAGGAAGACAGAGACTGGAATACAACCAGCAGATAACTGAGGACGTGTTATGCAAGTGCTACACTGAGATGAAGTGTTTGGCACAGGATAGGAATTAGTTTCGGGTCGCGTCAGTCTAAGGAAGAAAGAAGAAAGATGACTCAAAACAAATGACAGGAAGAAAAAAGTATGCGACATGTCAAAAGGCCAGGAGTGTGACGGAGTGATTCGAGGTACATAGTGGCGAGTTCCAGTTGCTGTGGTGACACCCCAGCTCCCCAAATTTGAGCCCGATCGTTCACATCTGGGAGGTGATTCAACGTGACGTCACAGCTCATTCCCCTCCTCCCAGAATTTACGATATTTGGTTACTTGCGTATGCAGATGCGGTTCCGACTTTCACCACTGACCTACCAACGCCTGATTGCCTCCGTGCCACAACGCGACGCCGCTGTTACCCATACCAAATGTGGACGTACCGGCTATTAGGCAGATAGATGGTCGTAATGTTCTGGCTGATCAGTATACACAGCTTTCGATTTTGGAAGAATTTTGTGAGAAGATTTTCATATCTAGGTCCGTTAAATGATTGTTGAGTCAATGTCTACTTGAGGAACAATATACTCAAGCTGCAGTCAGTAGCACGTAATCAATTGTCTTCGCCAAGACTTACGAACGTGCTGAAATATACCTAAATATATTAGGACAGTTACAGGGTTATCTACGTCAGTGTGAAATCCTGCTGAAGTGTGTTTAATATTGTATTCTCTGTCGCACATAATAAGTGAAGAAATGTGTAATGATTTTATATCATAATAATCAATTACTTACTAATTCTAGTTAAGGAAATACACGTATGTGAAACGGTAAACTGGAAGACAACAATGAATTTAAAATGTTGTATAACAATTTAAAACAGAAAACATATATAGACAAAATAAATATCTAGACCAATAGTGACTGTTTTGCGTACAGCATATTTTCCAAAAATGATACTTCAGAAACCAGCTCTATTAAAAATGGGTACTTGCAGCTTGAAAGCTTCTTTAATTTTTATGTTGTAATAAAGGTTTGATGTTATCGGAGTATTTTACAAAACTCTAAATTATTACAAAATTCTATTAAGCACTTTTCAAGAACGTACATATATATCAAATTTTATACGAGAAAATTATCAAGCGTTTCGTTTCCACTATCAAACCTTTCGTTTGAAATGCACAATATTTGTCGAGAAAAGGTACGCAGTAAACGCAAATACTTTCTTGAAATTTATGGGTTTGTTACACACTGAAATTTGCGTGTTTGTTCCTCAAATCAGGAGGGCAGTGTGCCGTGATCTGCATTATAATATCACATGATATCACTTTCCTTTAGAAATTTTGTTGCTATATACGTCTGAATACCGCAAAACTGTTAGCCAATGCATCATGAAACAGCACACTGCAACGTTATATTCCTAGCCGAAATCGTTACATCTCTCCCAGTCAATAAGCAGATCTATAACCGTAGAAGACGAGCTAGTTCAAAGCTCATTACCTTCCCGGACTAATAAGTATGTTATCGCTCACTTTGGGCACTACATGCAACGATGTCAACGTCACAATGAAAACAACTTAGGTGTTCAGAGGTTATATTTGTTAGATGGTTGCTGCCTAACCATGAGAAAAATGTAGGACAGTTAAAGTACCTTAAAATTTAATCCTTTCAGACCCAAATGTGTACGTTAACTTGTACTGTGTCTTAGGTACAACGAAAGTATTTTTTTTCCACATGGAAACTTTACGTACGTATTTGTGAATGCAAAGTCCTGTATTTTATGTTAAAACCGACAGCGATAAGAAAATGTTGTGCCTTGGAAATATTCGGTTTTTGTTTTTCTTCTCGTAATCAGTTTTAACAATGATAACAGGGCCTTTAAACCCGTAGATAAATTGTTCCTTCTCCATATAGGCGAATGTAAACAAAAATTCAATACACATCTATGTGCTGTTCTGTTTCTTTCTTCAAAGTCGGTCTTAGTGGGAAACGGGGAAGTCGTATTTATGGCTTACGGGACGAGAGCAGATTGACACAGACTGAAAGAAGTAGGTTAGTTCGTCTTCAGCCTCTTTCGCAGTGGCATTCCGATAAAATCTTCTCAATTTCGAGGAGCATCACTTTGAATAAAACACTTCAAGCTTCCGACAGCTGGTATCACCATCGACGTCAGGAGTAAAAACCACTGAATGCCGAAGGTGGCATGGTGTTTCGCTTATCCACGGGCGATAAGAGTGTCTGGAACCTTCCAGAGAGGGCGTCTGACACATCTTCCTGAAGTGGAGTTTGGGGAGCTATACCTAAACATGGTTGTGAACGAATTGTTGGTGATATTGTAAAAGGTGGACCTTAGCTCATCCAGGGCTAAATTACTGTAACGCAGGAGGTACGCACCATTTTTGAGAATGAAATCAGGTAGGAGCTATCCATGATGACGAAGGTTCCTTTGATGCTGGAAGATAATTCAGTACATGGGAAATGCAAATCAGAAGATACGGTAAGCTTATCTCATAAAATTATAGGGGTGATTGAAGACTAAATAGATAAATAATCTGATTTCTATGCAATTAATTCGTTGCAGGTGGAAAGAGGACTCATTCGTGTCAAACATAGTATCTCATTCACCAAAACTGAAATATCAAAATGGTGTGAAGGTCAAATATTTGAAGCTTGCGCAGGAGAGTTTGAATTTTCAACACAAAAGCTATTCGTTATAAGGATCTACAGATCCCTCGTTTGAGACTAGAGATTTTCTCCCCAGGCTTTGTGCTGTGTATGGATCTGTTCATCAGAAACAAATGAGATGTGTGGATTTCAATATGAATTTTCTAACTGTTTTCTAGAGAAGAGAATGTTAATGGATTCACTTGAATCTTACAGCCTGATACAGACATATACTTTTCATCTAGAAACCAGGGAAACAGCAGGATGTTCGTAGAGAATATGTACATACTCTTGTTGACGAGGAAGGTGGAAAAACATTAGTAACGGACTGTCAGAGCATGGTGGTAACAATGAAAAGAATCGATGCATGTCATGTACCAAAGCAGTAAAGGATTTATGGATATTAATTCATTTGCAGTGCAATTATTTAAAGCCAATCTAGAAAGGCTTAACCTGACAAAGAGCCTACTATACAGTCGACCTGTATGACAAATATAACACATTTATTCAAGTATATATCACTTTTCTAGCGGCATAGTGCAGGCACACACGCAGTACTAATAAGCAACAGGATAACTAATATCATTAGAATATCATGTTGGATGAAACAGGGGCTATAAAATATGAAGGACAGTCAGAGACCGATAACAAAATGTTATTACAGACATAACTATAAATTTCTGAGCAGTGGTTTTAGACAGGCTAAAACAATATTTAACACCTAAAAAGTAGGAAGCTCTCAGACCAAATTTCGTACTATATCTTCAGTTGTAAAAGAGGTATCAGGGAAGAATGTGGCTGCTCGATATGTTATACCTCTCTTGTGTAAGAATGAAACGGTTAATGATCCACCAGAGTTGTACAAAATATTTAATAATCACTTCCCTTCAGTGTTCGGCAATTTCGGCAATTTAAATAAAAGTTTTGTTGCTGCACGTAATAAAATGTGACTTCTAAAAGCTGACGTTCCAAGACAACTAAATGAAATACAGCGACACGAAATAACTAAAGACAAAATATAATCAATTAATACATCATTTGTGAATAAAGACTTCACAGGTAACATGAAATTTCAAGTGCGATTATGAAGTGTAGGGATGGACAAAAAACAAAAAGCACTTCAGATATTCTTGTCGACATTGTAGAGTGTTGAAACAAACCAAGTTTAAAATATTAGATCACTTTCTTATTATTTGAACAATCAATACTTAATTTACGAACAACTCTTATACATATGAACAACAATATGCATTTATTACTGTCGCTAAAATCTATGACTTATCACTTGATACAATGTAGGATAACATTCTTGTCTTAACAATTGACTGTAAACTTCGATATACAGAATATGATAGCATTGCTCAACACTTCGTAGTCTTGTGAGTAGTAACATTAGATGGCTTTGACTGTCCTTCGTATTCTGATACAACTCCCGTTTCCCCCTACATGGTATACAAGTGTCGCTTTATCCAAATTTGTTGCTTATTAAAATGCAGCACGAAACAAACTGCTATGGGCATGCGTACTCAGATACAGAGATATGTGCAAGAACGGGACCAACGACGACTGAAGAGAGTCGTTCTAAGAGACGGAAGTGCAACCCTTCCACATATTACTGCAGATTTCAAAGCTGGCTCATCAGCAAGTGTCAGCGTGCGAACCATTCAACTAAACATCGTCGATACGGATTTTCGGAGAAGAAGGCCCACTCGTGTACCCTTGATAATTGCACGACACAAAGCGTTACGCCTCGCCTGGGCCCGTCAACACTGACATTCGACTGTTGATGACTGGAAACGTGTTACCTGATCGGACGAGTCTCGTTTCAAATTGTATCGAGCCAGATTAACGTGTACGGGTATGAAGAGAACCTCATGAATCCATGGACCCTGCATGTCAGGAGGGGAGTTTTGAAGCTTGTGGAGGCTCTATAATGGTGTTCGGCGCGTGCAGTTGGAGTAATATGGGACCCCTGATACGTCTAGATACGACTGTGGCAGGTCACACGTACGTAAGCATCATGTCTCATCAGTTGCATCCATTCATGGCCATTGCGCATTCCGACGGACTTGGTCAATTCCAGCAGGATAACGCGACACTCCACATGTCCAGAATTGCTACAGAGTGACTCCAGGAACAGACTTTTGAGTTTAAATACGGCCCAGACGTGAACATTATTCAACATATCTGGAATGTCCTGCAACGTGCTGTTCAGAAGAAATCTCCACCCCCACGTAATGTTACCGATTTGTGGACAGCCTTGCAGAATTCATGACGTCAGTTCTCTCCAGAACACTTTCCATGTCACGTCGTGTTGCGGCACTTCTGCTTGCTCGCGGGTGCCCTAATCGATATTAGGCAGGTCAACCAATTTCTTTGGCTCTTCAGTATAGTTTTGTAGTGAGCCGTGGCGTTGCTGGCGCGCCAGCGTACTTGAAAGTACCTCGCCTTCGCGCTCTTGTCTTTGCTTGTGGCGCGTACTGAGTTTTGGCTGCCTTATCCTAGCCGGAGGAGTTAACTGGAGGCTCTCGCCAAGGACGGGTGCAGTTGGCGTTCTATGTTACCTGAGACCGGAGTGCGCTTTTAGTGGAGCGGGAACCGACCACGTGTATGGGGCAGCTTGGTGGAGAGCCTGTGAGGAGGCTTGTTGCTGCCTTGGGTTGCGTGCTGCTAGTTCCGGACACGGCTGTCTACGGTCGTCCGCTGTCTTATTGCCTCCTGCTGTACCCGACTCAAGCCATATCTGTCGTCCGGCGAAAAGTTAAGTGAGATTGTTCTTAGGGCATGTGTGTGACGGTGTTGAGGGCTGCTACCTCACTTCTAGTAACTGTAAGTGCTTGGGTGTTACCATGGAGGTAAATGTGTGCCAATGAAGAGTTCATGATGTTTAAGACGGGTGTTAGATATTAATATAATGCACAAGAGTGCCTCTTCCACCTCGCGCCCTTATCTTTTACCGGCTTCCCGACTCAGCAGCATTAGTGGCAGAACAACTGCCATAAATTTCCTCGGCATGTTATAGTCTTAGGTGGAGATTTCAATTTACCAGCTATAGACTGGGACACTCAGATGTTTACGACGGGTGGTAGGGACAGAGCATCGAGTGACATTATACTGAGTTCACTATCCAAAAATACGTCGAACAGAGACTCGTGGAGATAACATCTTGGACCTAATGATAACAAACAGACCCGAACTTTTCGACTCTGTAAGCGTAGAACAGGGAATTAGTGATCATAGGGCAGTTGCAGCATCCCTGAATATGTAAGTAAATAGGAATATAAGAAAAGGGAGGAAGGTTTATCTGCTTAGCAAGAGTAATAGCAGGCAGATTTCAGACTACCTAACAGAACAAAACGAAAATTTCTGTTCCGACATGGACAATGTTGAGTTTTTGTGGAAAAAGTTCAAGGCAATCGTAAAATGCGTTTTAGACAGGTACGTGCCGAGTAAAACTGTGAGGGACGGAAAAACCCACCGTGGTTGAACAACAAAGTTGAGAAACTACTGCGAAAGCGAAGAGAGCTTCACTGCAAATTTAAACGCAGCCAAAACCTCTCAGACAAACGGATGCTAAACGATGTCAAAGTTAGCGTAAGGAGGGCTATGCGTGAAGCGCTCAGTGAGTTCGAAAGTAAAATTCTATGTACCGACTTGACAGAAAATCCTAGGAAGTTCTAGTCTTACGTTAAATCAGTAAGTGAATCGAAACAGCATATCCAGACGCTCTGGGATGATAATGGCATTGAAACAGAGGATGACACTCATAAAGCTGAAATACTAAACACCATTTTCCAAAGCTGTTTCACAGAGGAAGACCGCATTGCAGTTCCTTCTCTAAATAATCGCACGAACGAAATAATTGCTGACATCGAAATAAGTGTCCAAGGAGTAGAAAAGCAACTGAAATCACTCAACTCAACTCCACTGGTCCTGACGGGATATCAATTCAGTTCTACACAGAGTACGCGAAACAACTACTCGCCCTTCTAACAGCCGTGTACCGCAAGTCTCTAGAGGAACGGAAGGTTCCAAAGGTTTGGAAAAGAGCACAGGTAGTTACAGTTTTCAAGAAGGGTCGTCGAGCAGATGCGCACAACTATAGGCCCATATCTCCGACATCGATCTGTTGTAGAATTTTAGAACATGTTTTTTGCTCGCGTATCATGTCATTTCAGAAACGCATAATCCACTCTGTAGGAATCAATATGGATTCTGGAAACAGCGATCGTGTGAGACCCAACTCGCTTTATTTGTTCATGAGACCCAGAAAATATTATATAGAGGCTCCCAGGTAGGTGCCATTTTCCTTGACTTCCGGAAGGCGTTCGATACAGTTCCGCACTGTCACCTGATAAACAAAGTAAGAGTCAACGGAATATCAGACCAGCTGTGTGGCTGGATTGAAGAGTTTTTAGCAGACAGAACACAGCATGTTGTTCTCAATGGACAAACGTCTACAGACATTAAAGTAACCTATGGCGTGCCACAGGGGAGTGTTATGGGACCATTTCTTTCCACAATATATATGAACGACCTAGTAGATAGTGTCGGAAGTTCTATGCGGCTTTTCACGGATGATGCTGTAGTATACAGAGACGTTGCAGCATCAGAAAATTGCAGCGAAATGCAGGAAGATCTGCACCGGACAGGCACTTGGTGCAGGGAGTGACAACTGACCCTTAACATAGACAAACATAATGTATTGCGAATACATAGAAAGAAGGATCCTTTATTGTATGATTGTATGATAGCGGAACAAACACTGGTAGCGGTTACTTCTGTAAAATATCTGTGGGTATGCGTGCGGAACAATTTGAAATGGAATGATCATATAAAATTAATTGTTGGTAAGGCGGGTGCCAGGTTGAGATTCATTGGGAGAGTCCTTAGAAAATGTAGTCCATCAACAAAAGAGGTGGGTTACCCATACTTGAGTATTGCTCATCAGTGTGTGATCTGTACCAGGTCGGTTTGACAGAGGAGAGAAAGAAGATCCAAAGAAGAGCAGTGCGTTTCGTCACAGGATTATTTGGTAAGCGTGATAGCGTTACGGAGATGTTTAGCAGACTCTGCAAGAGAGGCGCTCTGCATCCATGTTTCGAGAGGGTGCGTTTCTGGATGAGGCATCGAATATATTGCTTCCCCCTACTTATACCTCCCGAGGGGATGACGAACGTAAAATTAGAGAGATTCGAGCGCGCACGGAAGCTTTCCGGCAGTCGTTCTTCCCGCGAACCATATGCGACGGGAACAGGAAAGGGAGGAAATGACAGTGGCACGTAAAGTACCCCCCGCCACACACCGTTGGGTGGCTTGCGGAGCATAAATGTAGATGTAGATGTATGTAGATGTGGGAATTTGTTGTTTGATGTAATACGTAATCAGCTGCAAAGCCGTAATCTGTTTATCAAGTATACTGCATTCGAGTGTTTGGTAGCCTTAGCTCAGGGAGCCCAGTAAAGCTTATAATGACATTTTGAGAATTGTGCTCGTTACGATTTTCACTGAACAGTGGGGCATAAGAGCCCACGTAATTTTATTGTGGCTATGATTTGAGTGCCCGCTGGCTTGCTAGTAACTGTAAGTTTTTTAAATATCTTAATAGCAGGCAATTCTACTTAAGGTTATTGATAAGATTTGCGCTATTGGTTGTACCTTGCCAGTGTAGTTCATTCGTAGAGGGGCAAAGGCAGTGTGCCGTATTACTACTGAATAATTTAACCTGTTGTTTAATATCTTTTGGTGGTTGTTTACATTGTCCCTGCGGACCTGTTCTGGGTACTTGTTAAATATTACAGCTGGCTGGCTGGTGTTTTGGAGTAAGCGCTGCCGTACCACCTATGGGTACGGGGCAGGTGAAATCCTGGGTAGCGGGAGGTGACTCTGGGTCGAAGCTCGAGAAGTGGGTCTTGTACGAACTGCCGCCTTCCGCCATGGCTTCTCCAAGTTAAGTTTTTGTTCTGCCTTCGAGCGATCTGGCGGCACTCCTTGGTAATTAATTCTGGTGATAATTATATTCACTTAGGTATTTATTATATTTAATAAACCTGGTCTCAAGAGTAACATGTAATTGTGAAAGGTTGTTGCTGTGCTACTCTTAGTAAGACTTTGCGCTGACTAATTGTGTTATTAGGTCTCGGAGCCAAAGCTTTAAACCTTAGTAAGCCTTAGTGATATTGATTGACTCTTAAGTGTGAAAGAAGTGCCTTTGTATTAACTTCCTCCTGCTATTTATTGAGGGCATCTCTTGGCAGGTTGTTATTTAGGTAAATGTTTTTGATAACATCAGTTCTCAGTGTCCGAAGACTAGTCAGAAATGTTGTGTGTCTTAATTTAAGTCGTCAGGCGCATAATTGTCAGTGGTTTTAAAATTTTCTTATATATGAGATCGACTTTGTTTCATAGAAAGTCATTGTAACAGATTCACCAAATTCTTATGTCTTACTGTTATTATTACCTAAAGTAATGGCGATTAAGATATTGTTGTTCTTAAGGAATTTGTCGATATGATTGTTAAATAAAACGAGTGATAACAAAAGGGGGCCCTTCCTATTGTTTCCCTATTCCCTAGTAGAAGATCGTTTCATGTAGTTTGTCATCTGTCAACTCAATCTTTTAGGTGTTGCCAGGTTTCTGGTAGTCTGAGAGGTCCTTTGGTGAAATCATTTTCTATAAAATGTTAAAGAGGTACCGTCGATTGTATGTCACCAGTGTTTCCAGTAATTTTCTATGAAGCAATTGGTAGAATAGCAGTGATGCATCTCAGTACATATAATTTGCTGTCAGGCTCTCAGTTAGGCTTTAGAAAGGGGGTATCCTCATAAAAAGGCTACTTATTCTTTGGCGTGTGAGGCACTAGCAGTGCTGAAGCGATGGTATCTCCTTAATTTAACAAAATCATTTTATTCTGTTGATCATACAACACACACAATTTGTTCTCCTTACAATGACTGAAGAGTTATTGTGAATCACGTGGAACTTATGATAAATAACGTAGCTGACAGGATATGCAGTGTGATCAGCAACTGGCTTTCAGAGAACAAATTAACGTTTAACTGTAACAAAACCCAATGAATACTGTCTGTGACATGGAACTCTTGCAAAAGCAAAATATTATTGTCCGAAGATGGTCAGACTGTGAAGTCGACCATTTTAAATTGTTAGGACTCAGGCTGTATGGAAGGTTTTGCTGGCGGTGTCACGATCAGGAACTCGTCCAGATGCTCAATCCTGTTTCTTGCAGTATGAGAGTGATCTCCAATTTCTGTGAAACGGAAACTCGAATCCTATCCAGTTTCCTTACTTTTACTGCATTACATCATATGGTGTCCCAGACTGAAGTGACAGATATCATGGGATACCTCCTAGTATCGTGTCGGACCTGCTTTTGCCCAGCGTAGTGCAGAAGCTCGACGTGTCATGGACTCAATAAGTTGTTCGGAGTGCCCTGCAGAAATATTGAGCCATGCTGTCTCTGTAGCGAAAGTGCTGCCGGAGCAGGATTTTGTGCACGAATTGACCTCACGATTATGTCCCATAAATGTTTAATGGGATTCATGTTGGGCGATCTGGGTGGCCATACCATTCGCTCGAATTGTCCGGAATGTTCTTCAGACCAGTCGCGAACAATTATAACATTTAACATGGCGCATTTACATAAAAAAAAACACCATCGTTGTTTGGGAACACAAATCCATGAATGGCTGAAAATAGTTTCCAAGCAGCCGATCACAACCATTTCCAGTCAATGATTGGTTCATCTGGACAGAGCAGTCCATTCACTGTAAACACAATCCACACTATTATATAGCCACCACCACTTTGCACAGTGTCTTGTTAACAACTTGGGTCCATGGCTTCCTGGGGTCTCTACCACATTCGAACTTTACCGTCAGCTATTACCAACTAAAATCAAGGATCATCTGGCCAGACCAAGATTTTCCAGTCATCTACGGTCCAACTACGTGTCGGGCAGGTAGCAAGGACACTAGTGTCGGTCGCCTGCTGCAATCGCCCACTAATGCCGAATTTCGCCGCATTGACCTAGCGGGTGCGTTCGTCCTACGTCCCACATTGATTTCTGCAATTATTTCAGGCAGTGTTGCTTGTCTCTACCCAATGCAGCTGCTCTCGGTCGTTAAACAGAAGCCGTCAGCAACTTCATTGTTCATGGTGAGAGTTAATGCCTGAAATGTGGTATTCTCAGCACTACCATTACACTATGGATTGCGGAATGTTGAATTCCCTAACGATATCCGAAATGGAATGTCCCACACGTCTAGCTCCAACAACCATTCCGCGTTTAAAGTCAGTTAACTCCCGTCGTGAAGCAATAAGAATTCCGGAAACCTTTTCTAATGAATCAACAGAGTACAAATGCAGCTCCGCCAATTCACTGCCCTTCTATACAGTGTGTACACGATATTATGTTCATCTGTGTGTGTGCATATCGCTATTCCTTGACTTTTGCCACCTCATTGTATTCTGGAGTAACTTTGTGCGGGGAAAAGATATTCTTAGCCCAGAAAATCGAGGTCCGACGGAGCTGCGTTGTCAGTTCGCAAATGTCGTATAACTTAAGTTGCAAGAAGAGTCTTCTCAAGCTTCGTGTACATTGTTGTTCAACTGTCTCGAAATTATGACTGTACAAATTTTCCATCATGGGATGTTTTGTTGACAACGGTGACTCTTTCAAAAGAAATTCTAACATTCATTCAGTGAACACGACGAAAAAACTATATATATTTGAACAACCCATCACTAAACCCCACACAGAAAGATGTGCACTATAAAACAGGTTTCTTTTTCGTAAGGCTTCCAGAAGAAGTGAAAAAAATGATAAACTAAAAGTATTCAAATCCAGATTTAAGCGTTTTCTTGCCGTACACCCATTGCGTTCTATACAGCAGTTCTTTGGAGTAGTTGAGAACTTTTCTCTGTAATGTGATATTTAATCGTATCCTGGTTTTTGTGATTTATTAATTCTTTAACTAAAGCAGGAATAGAGGAAAATGTGAGGGTATGCGATTTGAGGCTATAGAGGGATGTTGCAAATTAATTTTACATAAGATGACCTATGTGGCCGAGCGTTTCTAGGCGCTTCAGTCTGGAACCACGCGACCGCTAAGGTCACAGGTTCGAATCCTGCCTCGGGCATGGATGTGTGTGATGTCCTCTTAGGTTAGTTAGGTTTAAGTTCAAATGGTTCAAATGGCTCTGAGCACTATGCGACTTAACTTCTGAGGTCATCAGTCGCCTAGAACTTAGAACTAATTAAACCTAACTAACCTAAGGACATCACAAACATCCATGCCCGAGGCAGGATTCGAACCTGCGACCGTAGGGGTCACCCGGTTCCAGACCGAAGCGCCTTTAACCGCACGGCCACACCGGCCGGCTTGGTTTAAGTAGTTCTAAGTTCTAGGGGACTGATGACCTAAGATGTTAAGTCCCATAGTGCTCAGAGGCATTTGAACCATGTATGCTACCACATTCTCGATAAAGCTTAATCCAATTTTTCACAGAATTTTGACGTCTTTTAGCATTATACAGTGTCGATATTTTTCCAGATCAAGAAATCCTTTGATTTTGTTTTTATTATTCAATAAGAGGCTAACATTCTGTAGGACAAGCTTCCCGTAACAATTGTAGTGCTCCTTTTCCAATGCGTAACAACGACAGGATGCTGTAAACGATTACTCTCACGTTGAAAGGGAGTCCAGGTCTCGATATTACCTGTGAGAACAACACTTCGACGGCTACCGGTGTTTCCCCGTGGCATCGGTGTCGGAAGGATTTCAGGTGATAAAACACACCTGGGTAGAACAAAAACATGGTGGGGCTTTTTCTCGGCGTATGAGCTGTAAAACGTGCCGTAAGGGCCGATGTGCAGCGAGTAACGCTCGCTCCCCCCACCCTATCGACAACATCCGTGTTCTCCAGCAGGCCGGCATAATGCGCCTGGGATTTCCCTCCGCTATAGCACCCTCTGCTGCGCTGGTCTGACGGCGGCGGCGCTCTGAGGATCAGCGCGGCCTAATCGCCGCCTCCTTCCCCTCGCTCTGGCTTTCTCTCTCTCATCCTTCTCTCCCCTCTCGTTACCCGAGCTTAAAGAACGCGGCTAGCGCCCAGATAACCCGCCTCCTTTCCCTCTCAGACATTCGGATTTTTCTTTCGCCGCACCAGTGGTCCTCATAAGACGGCGCGCACTGAATGGCAGGGCGGAACCCTTCCGGCTCTATCTCTCTTGCTTTCCTTTTACCCTCCTGTCTCCCCCCCACCCTCCCACCCCCCGCCCCACCATCAGCTCCTTATCGACGGAATCCGTTTATGGCATACGCTCTGTCCGAGGTAATAAACACTGGCTGCACGCACTCCCGCCCATAAAACGATACTACGTCCCGACGCCTCTGATGGAATTCCATATACTTCGGCGTTTTACGGTCTGTTCGTCACAGCCGATGTTCGATTCGTCCTGCCAGCGAAGCCACACTTTTACGCCTCGCATTACGCCAAAATAACTTTTCCGAGAACCGTTCCCTGAAATAGGAGTCCTAATTTCTTTTTATATGCGAGTAATGTGGCAGAAATCAATGTGCGTCCTTCGAACGTTACTCACCTCAAAGAATCTGGGCGTCTTTTACTTACATTGTGGCAAACCTAGTAACTATGTTCCTAAAAGATTCTGGACATTCTATTTAAACAGAGAACATCACAATTTTTTTCACGTGATATACACTACGATAATCTTAAAGGAAAGCAATACACAACATGTCTGAAATAAAAGACTGCTTGAATGCCAAGCTTTATTAGTCCGTGAGGTACAGAATGTAGTAGACAAAACGCCATGGATGCTATCATACTTCCAGACGCCATTCGAAAATTTTGCACTATTCTTTAGTGAAATACATAAGACATTTTTACGACTTGTTCTGCGACTGGACATACTAATTCCTTGCAGAACGAACTCTGCACGTCATTCTTAGCGGAACCAAACAGACATATTTGGAGATAATATCAGGCGTGCTACAAGGTCGTGTTGCAGAGTCGAAACTACTTGTTATTTATATCGATGATACTGTGGAACACTTGTATGTTTTGTGGGTCTCTTCGCAGATGGTGATGATGTGCACAGGAAGGCTGAAACATCAGAACACCGTAGAGAATTTAGGAAAACCTGCTGTGGACAGATAAATAGTGTGGCGACTGGCGTCGGATAATTAAATTAAAATGAAGTACGCGTGAAGTTGCTCTCCACCAAAATAACGAAATAGGTATTTTTGCAGTGCACAAATGACGTAGTAAATGGTAGGATTATCGGTAGTATTGTCGTCATTTGTAGGGAAAGCAACATAAACGAATCTGTGACACAGCAACTGGGAGCAGACGACTTCTCTTTGTTTGTTTGATTATTCAGTTTGGACATAATTGGAACTACACATCATCCAGTATTCTCCTTACAGACTATAAATGTAATTTATAACTAATAAATATTATTTAATAGCGTAACTTCTGTGCTTTTGTGGAACCAAAGCAAAAAATTTCGATGTAAGTATAGCTTACATGCACAACATAATTCTGTATGTACATACTATTATTGAAACTTCCTGGCAAATTTTAACTGTGTGCCGGACCGTGTCTCGGAATCGTGACCTTTGCCTTTCGCGGGTAAGTGTTCTACCATCTGAGCTATCCAAGGGCAGCTCGTGGTCGTGCGGTGGCGTTCTCGCTTCCCGCGCCCGGGTTCCCTGGTTCGATTCCCGGCGGGGTCAGGGATTTTCTCTGCCTCGTGATGACTGGGTGTTGTGTGCTGCCCTTAGGTTAGTTAGGTTTAAGTAGCTCTAAGTTCTATGGGACTGATGACCAAAGATGTTAAGTCCCATAGTGCTCGGAGCCATTTGAGCCTACCCAAGGACGACTCACGACCCGTCCTCATTGCTTCAATTCTGCCAGTACTTTGTTTCCTACCTTTCAAACTTCACAGAAGCTCTTCCGCGAACCTTGCAGAACTAGCACTCCTGGAAGAAAGGATATTACGGAGGCATGGCTTAGCCACAGCCTCGGGGATGTTTCCAGAATGATATCTTTACTCTGCAGTGGAGTGTTCGCTGATATAAAACTTCCTAGCATATTGAAACTGTGTGCCGGACCGAGACTCCTGAAGTCTTCCGGGAGTGCTAGTTCTGCAAGGTTCGCAGAAGAGCGTCTGTGACGTTTCGAAGGTAGGAGACGAGGTATTGGCAGAATTGAAGCTATGAGGAGGAGTCGTGAGTCGTGCTTGGATAGCTCAGATGGTAGAGCACTTGCCCGCGAAAGGTAGAGGTCCCGAGTGCGAGTCTCGGTCCGGCACAAGGTTTTAATCAGCCAGGAAGTTTCATAACAGCGCACACTTCGCTGCAGAATGAAAATCGTATTCTGCATGCTATTATTGTTGGTATTTTGTGCTCAACGGAACGATCTTCATAAACATCAGAGGCCCAAATATTCTTACTGATAATTCGAAAGTTGTTTATAAATAACATGTTTTGCGTTTTCTAGGGCTACTTGAAAAATCTGTATTGCTCTATTTATTTTTGCCTCAATATCTCTCTGTTTTACGGTATAAACAGACAATTTTGAAAGCAAACCTGAATTTGACATTGAAAATTTCAATTTTGCTGTAAGTACTGTTTATTTTTAATTAACATACAGGATGATAGCTGGAACAAAAATGTTCCATAAGTTACATGGCCCTTTGTAAGAGTATATCCTCACTCCGTAGCCCCATATCCTCACTCAGTTTCTAGGCGGTTCACCATTTCCTGTTTCTAGGGGAATCTTATAAGACATTGATGGCTTACGTAAAGAAAGCAATCGTTTGGGGTAACCTCCGAAAGGTATGAAACTCATCTGACGTACAGGTAACGCGGTACGACCTTAACTGGCCAAAGCTATTAGGAAAACTACGGTAATCTACTCTTAGCAATGATTTATACGTTCACCTATGGCAGTTCTACAACTCTAATTAACCGGCAAGGAGAAGGAACTACCATGGTCACGCGATTAAATACAGGTACACTCCGATTAAAGTACCCCACGTCACGTCTTAGTGCAAGCACAGACGGTTAGCAAGGAGTATGTCTTCGGGTACAGGCGCGACGACTTGCAGCTAACGTGATTAAATTTGCTGCCGGTGACAGAGGAAAAGGATTTATCGTGCCGGCAGAGAAGGCGACGGAAAGAACAGCGAAAATGTTTCAGTTGAGCAAGAGGGTGGGCTGCAAATTACGGAAGGAAGAATACAATGCTGAGCAGAACTTAACCAAAGTTTCTACACCAAATAAGGAGAAGCAAGGTACTCACATTAGGTATTCCATTAACGTATGCATAAACGTATGCATAAACGTATTACCAGGCAGCAATTTCTGCACTAATACGAACAATATAGAGAAATACTAATATTGCTAAAAGTACGTAGGTTTTGTCACACAGAACTGAACTTCTAAGGTAGCAAGGAAACTCATAGAACTATTTTCTGTCGATGATATTTAGCTTTAAAAGGTGTCAAAATTATCTACTTGCTACGCGTGAACCTTTGTTTGACGAAACAAGATACACAAACGCTGGAATAACTTCTAAATTAAGAAAAGAAAACCAAATGGCGACAACCGTATTATCCTTCGTAGCAGGAGAACTGTAAATTATTTTACCCACTTGTAGCTCTCGTCTCCACTCATTTACTGCTGCCAGAGATTCAGTAACTCACAAGGGGAGGGGTGAACTCGACTTTTCGAAACCATCTGTGAGGTGGTGGTCAAATTAAAAGTTAATACGATGATTAAAACGACATGGCGGAGGACTGGAAATAATATAAATACAATTAATTTAAAAAAAATAATGATGAAAGTCGTTTTGAAAAAGATTTAAATATAAAAATGCACCTGAAGCTGTACGAACTCACATTTTCTTGCTTATAACGAGTAAGTCTAAAACCTACGCTACGCTACTGCTCGAGAAAATACCATTAATTTTAATGCTAAATACCTTTTGTTAATTACTCGCTATGTCTTTACACATTCGGAATATTTTTAGCCATTGTATATTTCCAATATGTTTGATTATAGTTATGTTCAGACACTTCACTTTCCATAATGTATGTGATCTGGCGGGAGTGAGAAAACAGTCTCGCGTGGATAAGATTTTTGAATTTCTCGTCTTGAACAACGTCGTCCTTGCCCTCCTCCTCCTCTTCCTCCTTCTCTATCTTCTCAGAGCTGTTTAAACCACAACATACCCCACCCGTGTTTGACAATTGACACTCGGAAACCGGTATTCGATAGATTTAGCAAAGTAGATTCAGCCGATAGCGATCATCGCATTCAGGTTCTGAAATGAGGTTGTCGCCTTCGGCAAATTGTGCGGCTAGTATACGTGGTGATAAACGAGCGGCGTCTGACAGCGCTCCACATGTAAGGATACTGGGGTGTAAGCCAATATTATTCCCCCTTCTTTGTTTCTCGGGCATAAACAGGACGGTGCTGCCACCGTGGCGAAACTACCACTTTGCTTTGCTTAGTAATAACGTACTGCACATAAAAAGGAGAAGAGATACAATCATTTTACATTCCACTGTTGATTACAAATCACTGGAAACACTAACTTCTTTTAAATGTCTGTAAGTAACTATCTGAAAAGATTTAAAGTGGAATGGATCAGATTTAATTATAGAGCCATACAGAAATTTAGTTCATCCACGAAGAAGAGGCTTATAAAAACATTTTTTGGAGGGTTCTTGAGTATGTTCTATCAGTCTGGCTTCCCTACCTAGTCGGATCAATAAAGGAGATGAAAGTAATCCAACGAAGAGCGCACGTTTCGTCAAGGTATCGTTTAGTCGACGCGAGAGTTTTACGGAGACGCTTAATAAAATTCAGTGGCAGTCGTTACAAGAAATATACTGATTAGCCAGAACGTCATGACGACCGACCTACTATCGATATAAACCCGTCCAGGCTATAGTAGCGTCACTTGGCGAAGGCTGGCTGCTAGGCTGAGACAAGCATGGTGCATGTAGTTATCAGTGAGCGTGCTGTCCATGTGTCAAATAGGGAAGACGTGCTATATATGTGAGTTTGACCGAGCGCAGATTGTGACGACCCGGAGGCTCGGCGCGAGCGTTTTGGAAACCGCACGAGTTACCAGGTCTTCGAGAAGTGCCGCGGTGAGTGTCTCCAACACGTGGCGAAACCAAGGTGAAACCACACCCAGATGTAGTGTGGTTGGGCAGACACCCCTCATTACAGACGTCACACTGGCAAAATAGGACAGTTGGAGAACTGTGGCGGAACTAAGATCAGATTTTAACGCTGGGCAGAATGTGTTTGAACACAAAATGCACCGAACACCCCTAGCGATAAGCTTCCGCAGCCCACGAACCGTGATGTACCAATGTTAACACCACGAAATTGGCAACTGCGACTGAAATTGGTACGTGACCACTGGCACCAGACGTTGCTGCAGTGGCAGAGCGTTGCATGGTCTGTTGAATCCCGATACCTTCTTGATCACGCCCATAAGAGTGCGCGAATCCACCGTCTTCCGGAGGAGCAGCTCCTTGACACCTGTACTGCTCGACAGAGACAAGCTGGCGAGAGCTCCGTTATGCTCTGGGAAACATTCACGTGGGCATCCATGGGTTCAGTGGAGCTCGTGCGCGGCACCATGATGGCCAAGGAGAATCATACACTGGTTGCAGACCACATGCGCCCCTTCGTGACGATCAAGGCAGTGGCACTTTTCAGCAACATACTGCGCCATGTCACAAGGCCAGCAGTGTGATGAAGGAACACAGTGGCTAGTTCCAACGTGCTGGCACCCGACCTCTCCAAATCTGGACCCAAACGAACACATCTGAAATGTGATTGAGTTGGTGTCAGAGCTCATCGTCCCCCTCCTCGGAATCAATGGGATTTAGGAAACATACTTATGCAGATGTATTAACATCTCCCTCCAGCAACCTATCAAGACCTCATTGTTTCCATGCCTCGACGCACCATCGCTGTTATCTGTGCCTAAGATGGACATATAGGCTATCATGTAAGTGGTCATAATGTTCTGGCCACTAAAATGAAGCAATCTGTACGGAAGATGAAAAATCCAGTGTACATAGTTCATACTAATTATAAGGGGCTATCAAAAATTTCCCAGTGTAGCCTATGCTGCAGGACGAACCCAATCGAGACACCTGTATTCGTATGAGCGTTAATGCGGCTTTTGAACAGTAACTTTTTGATCGCTCTTTATACAACAGTTGATAAAAACTATCGTGCTGATGGAGAAGGGATGATGTTATTGAGTATGAAAAGAAAGACCGTTGCCACGAAATTCACTGCTCAGTTAATGAGGTCCCGAAAGAGCACAGTCTCAACGAGAGCATTACGAGGAAAACTATGTAAATAAAATATTCTTGATGGGAACTGACATGGGTACCTTCGTGATAACAATCACCCACAGCCTCACAACATGTAAAAACCAAATCAGTCTATGGTCGCAGGTTTTATTCAATGAGTGGTTTGGATCGGACTGACAATTTTCAGACTGATGTGTCTCCTTTTTTTTACTAACTACAAGGGGCGAGATCAACTTGAAGATGATCATTACCATCGAAACCGGTCGCTGCATAAGAGAAATACACTACTGGGCATTAAAATTGCTACACCACGAAAATGACGTGCTAGAGGCGCGAAATTTAAGCGACAGGAAGAAGATGCTGTGATATGGAGATGATTAGCTTTTCAGAGCATTCACACAAGGTTGGCGCCGGTGGCGACACCTACAACGTGCTGGCATGAGGAAAGTATCCTAGCGATTTCGCATACACAAACAAAAGTTTACCGGGTTAGCCTGATGAAATGTTGTTGCGATGCCTCGTGTAAGGGGGAGAAATGCGTACCATCACTTTTCCGCCTTTGATAAAGGTCAGATTGTAGCCTATCGCCATTGAAGTTTATCGTATAACGACATTGCTGCTCCCGTTGGTCGAGATCAAATGGTTCAAATGGCTCTGAGAACTATGGGACTTAACATCTGCTGTCATCATTCCCCTAGAACTACATAAACCTAACTAACCTAAGGACATTACACACGGTCATGCTCGAGGCAGGATTCAAACCTGCGACCCTAGCAGTCGCGGGTCCGGACTTCGCGCCTAGAACCGCTTGGCCACCGCGACCGGCTGGTCGAGATCCAATGACTGTTAGTAGAATATGGAATCGGTGGGTTCAGGAGGGTTATACGGAACGCCGTGCTGGATCCTAACGGCCTCGTATCACCAGCAGTCGAGATGGAGGCATCTTATCTGCATGGCTGTAACGGATGGTGCGGCCACGTCTCGATCCCTGAGTCAACAGAGGGGGACGTTTGCAAGACAACAACCATCTGCACGAACAGTCTGACGACGTTTGCAGCAACTTGGACTATCAGCTCGGAGACCATGGCTGCATCACAGACAGGAGCGCCTGCGATGGTGTACTCAACGACGAATCTGCGCGCACGAATGGCAAAACGTCATTTTTTTCGGATGAATCCACGTTCTGTTTACAAAATCATGATGGTCGCATCCATGTTTGGTGACATCGCGGTGAAGGCACATTGGAAGCGTGTATTCGTCATCGCCATACTGGCGTATCACCAGGCGTGATGGTATGGGGTGCCAGTGGTTACACGTCCAGGACACCTCTTGTTCGCATTGACGGCAGTTTGAACAGTGGACGTTACTTTTCAGATGTGTTACAACCCGTGGCTGTTCCATTTATTCGATCCCTGCGAAACGCTATATTTCAGCAGGATAATGCACGACCGCATGTTGCAGGGCCTGTACGGACCTTTCTGGATACAGAAAATGTTCGACTGCTGCCCTGGCCAGCACATTCTCCAGATCTCTCACCAACTGAAAGCGTCTGGTCAATGGTGGCCGCGCAACTGGCTCGTCACAATACGCCAGTCACTATTCTTGATTAACTGTGGTATCGTGTTGTAGCTGCATGGGCAGCTGTACTTTTACACGCCAT